>NC_044572.1:149499261-149727679 GCF_901933205.1 Camarhynchus parvulus | reverse complement strand
GCTGTCCCTGGAAACTCTTCTGAACGAGTTCCTGGAAAAGAGGAAGGAAGAAGAAGCGGCGGGAGACTGTGACAGAGATGTAGAGAGCCCGTTGTCCATCCCGCCGAGAGAGGAAGATTTCGAGCCAGGGCCTACTCCTCTGGACAGCGACCTCAGTGACCAGGGGCACAGCGAGCCTCTCCCCAGGGCACTGCCCCAAGAGCCAAAGGGGTTTGCGGGTTGCCCCTCGCCTGCCGATGCTGCGGACGAGGCCGAGGCAGCAGGCATGGAGGCTGGCCGTGCCCAGGCCGCCCCTCCCCAGGAAAAGCCCTGCGGGGATGAGCCCCCGGCAGGAGCTTGCCCGGTGCCTGCCCAGCCCCTGGCCCGCAGCGTTCCTGCTTGCCCCGCTGGCAGCGCAGCCGTCCCGCAGCCCCCGGCCCCACGGCCATGGCGCTCCATGGCCAAGACGGCCCGGCGGGCTCTGCGCCGCCTTTTCTCCTTCAGCTGCCTCAGGCGGCAGCCGGAGGAGTGAGCCCGGGGCCAGCAGCAGGACGATGGCCAAAGATGCCGGCTCACCCTGGGGACACCCAGCTCCCAGGGGCAGCGGCAGGTCCCAGAGGGAACGGCTCCAGGGAGATGAAAAGGCGGGATGCATGGATGGATGGGTGGATGGTGGCCAAGGCAAGCACTTGCCAAAGGTAGGTCCCAGTCCCTCAGGCCATGGCACCCATAAGGAAGCCTGGTCAGGGAGAGCTGGCTGAGGAAGGATGGCAGCGCTACATTGTAGAGTCCCATGAAACTGAATTGAGGCCCAGGCTGCATTGTGCAGGTGCATCCCCACCCTGCTCCAGGCTGCCTTTGAAGTTTGGAAATGCTCCTTGGGCCTCAGCATTGCTGCTAAATGAAGGCAAACCCATTCTCCTTCACAGGTCAACTAGGAAATGCCTGCCTGGATACCCTTAAAATAGAGTGGGCAAAGGTGATCACCCCAGACGAATGATCCAGGGTCTTTACCTCACCTAGAATCATCGGTCAGGCTGTACCGAGAATCGGAGGGTGACAAAGGACTGATGGGACACTGCTGGAGTCAAGTGTCCTGGACTGTACTATGTTTGATCTCTTCCCCCCCATACCTCACCCCACACACTTTTTCCCCGTTTCCTTCTCCCTCCCCTGCTTCCTATCCATTTCAATCTCTCTCCCCCATGTTTATTGTAAAATAAAATCCCGTTTGTTGACTTTGTTAGATGATCTCCTTGGCACCTTAATTCAGGCAGAGGCAGCTCTCACTAATGGCATCTTAACAGCAGCACACTTCTGTACAGAGCACTCGAGGTGTGGCCGCACCAATGCCCAGCACAGAGGGACAATCACTGCCTTGGCCCTGCTGGCCACACTGTGGCTGACACAGAACACCGGGATGCCACTGGTATATTACTGACCAAAATTCCAACCTACCCCCCCACGCCTCTTAATGAAATAATGAGTGGACATTTTCCTTGGCCATCCTTTTTTGTTGATCATTTTTAAAAACAGACTTTTTATAGCCACTCTTTCACAGTAGCTAACAGATTAAATTCAAATGGAGCATTTGCCTTCTTGATGATATTTCTACAGGAGGTTGGGGATGAGGGCTGAGGGACCCATGGTGGGCAGGGTGGGAAAAGCAATTTGGCACTTTGGCACAGGGCTTCCTTGGGGATGTTTAGGGAAGGAACAGACGGTGGGACAAGAGATGGATGCAGGACATTCAAAGAGGAAGAAGTGTAGGCAAAGTTGAGTGGCAATGTCATTGAAAAAGGCCTTTGTGTCCAGGGGCATCAGCATGGAAAGCACCAGGCCTCTGGGAGAAAGGGCGGCCATGCCCACCAGGCCTTTGTGACCCACGGTGACATCGTGCCCAGACACCTTTGTGACACGGGTGCATGTCATGAGCCTTGGGGCTGCCAAAGCCTGCAGTGGCCACTCCCAGGAGAGCAGCTCTCTGAGGAGGCAGCAGCTTCTCTGGAGGCAGCAGCTCACCCGGGAGATTGTGGCCAGTGTTCATCAGAGCACTCCCACAATGTCAAGGAAGCAGGAGGCGAATGCCCATGGCCTGCCCCGTGAGGGGCAGCCACTGCTGTACCGGCGGCGGCAACAGGTGAGGGCTGGGGAAGGAGGGACAGCCTGCAGTGGGACCTGGGGGAAGCCCTGGGGCAGGGACAGCCAGGCCTGGCACCAGGCCATGCTCTGTGCAGGGGCCAGCACTGGGATGGCCCAGGCACAGCAATGGCCCAGAGGCAGCGAGCCCAGCTGGGAACCCGGCCCAGCCTGGCTGCTGTGGCCAGCACCTGCCTTGGGGCCAGGCCCGGGCTTGCAGGCACGTGGGGGACACTGTGCTCACACAGCCGCCTCCATCCCGGGCCTCCTCCTGCTTCCCACAGGTGACCCCCAGGCAGCCACAGGCGGCACCTCAGGTCACCTGGACGACCATCACACCCATCCCTGGGGACAGGCCCACTCTGTTCCCCATCCGGTCCCGGAGCCCCACCATGTCCTGCACACGCAGGGGCAGCCAGGAGGGCGGGCACTCAGTGCCCCGCAGCCGTGTCACAGGGCCACAGAGATTGTCCGTGTCGGACTTGCCGCCTCTCCACGGCCCTCAGTTGACACTGGCTCCTCCACACCAGCTCAGTGGTCAAAGCTCAAGAGCATCCACTGACTGTGTCAAGCTGCCCCCTCTGCCAGCAGCAGCAGCCTCTGCATCCTCTCCCAGAGGCACAGCTCGTGCTGTGGGCCCCATGGCCAGGGGCCAGCCAGAGCGTGTGCCACCTCCTCCATGGGGCACTCTGGCTGCAGGCAGAGCCCAGGGAACACCTTCCCTGGGGAGCAGAATGGAAGGGCTCTGGCAGGGGTCAGTGGAGAGGCAGGGCCATCACCTGCCACCCGTGACACCTGCACGCAGCGTGCAGCTCTGCACTGGGGCCCAGCCAGGTTGGGAGCACCTGGGACGCTCTGAGATGGAGGAGCTGATTGTGGTGCAGGCAGGGCATGGTGGCAACACCTTCAAAGACCCTTATGGAGGCCTGGGCCCATACCTGTTAGAAGACAGGTCCATGGTATCCACCTGCTCCCGCCAGAAGTCAAATGCCATCCAAGAGATGGATGTAGAGCCCCATGAGCTGCCCAGTGCTTGCAGCTCAAGCACAGGCTCCACAGGAGAGGCAGCAAAGTGCTCTGAGCTCCTGTGTCCAGCCCAGTTGGCAGAGAAGAGCCCGGCCTCTGGAAACACACAGCCCTGGGCCACTCCTGTAAAGGAGCTGGAGGAAAAGCAGGAGGAGGAAGCGCTCCCAGAAATGCAGGCTGCAGGGGAGCAGGGACAGCGACCTGCAGAGTGTGTCGCTTTCCCTGTTGAAAGAGGCTGAGGTAGAGGAAGAAGTTTGTGCCCTGGCTGGAGATCCCTGGGACGAGAGCCACAGCAAGGTCCTCCTCACATCAGACCCAGAGGAAAGCTCAAACTTCTCTGCTTCTCCTTTGTCTGGAGTCTCTGGTGAGGATGGGGCAGCTTGCTGGGCAGCCAAGCAGGCTGCACTTTACACGCAGCTGTGCATGGGGCTTGATGCCAGGCTCCAAATTATGCGGAGAAAGAGAGAGGAGCTGGAGAGGCTGGTGGAGGAGAAACTCTATGCAGAGCTCTTTGGAGACATCTTCTCCTCCGTGAGCAGTGAAGAAAGCCCCATGACATCCAGCTGTGACCTCAGGGATCCATCAAGTGCCAGCCTGGAACCAGACGCAGACCCCTCGGCGCCACTCAGCCCTTGCAGTGTGACTGAAGATGCCAGAGCAGAGACACAAAGCTTCTCTGAGCTTGTGTCTCCTGAGCTGTTGGCAGACTACTCGGGGTCTGCCTCTGAGGATTCGCTGTCCCTGGAAACTCTTCTGAACGAGTTCCTGGAAAAGTGGGAGCAAGAAGAAGCGGCGGGAGACTGTGACAGAGATGTAGAGAGCCCGTTGTCCATCCCGCCGAGAGAGGAAGAGTTGGAGCCAGGGCCTACTCCTCCAGACAGTGACCTCAGTGACCAGGGGCACAGCGAGCCTCTCCCCAGGGCACTGCCCCAAGAGCCAAAGGGGTTTGCGGGTTGCCCCTCGCCTGCCGATGCTGCGGACGAGGCCGAGGCAGCAGGCATGGAGGCTGGCCGTGCCCAGGCCGCCCCTCCCCAGGAAAAGCCCTGCGGGGATGAGCCGCCGGCAGGAGCTTGCCCGGTGCCTGCCCAGCCCCTGGCCCGCAGCGTTCCTGCTTGCCCCGCTGGCAGCGCAGCCGTCCCGCAGCCCCGGCCCCACGGCCATGGCGCTCCATGGCCAAGACGGCCCGGCGGGCTCTGCGCCGCCTTTTCTCCTTCAGCTGCCTCAGGCGGCAGCCGGAGGAGTGAGCCCGGGGCCAGCAGCAGGACGGTGGCCAAAGATGCCGGCTCACCCTGGGGACACCCAGCTCCCAGGGGCAGCGGCAGGTCCCAGAGGGAACGGCTCCAGGGAGATGAAAAGGCGGGATGTATGGATGGATGGATGGATGGGTGGATGGTGGCCAAGGCAAGCACTTGCCAAAGGTAGGTCCTGCTGCTGGCCCCAGCCCCTCAGCCCTTGCCACCAGCAAGGCAGCCTGGTCAGGGAGAGCTGGCTGAGGAGGTATAACAGTGCTTCCTTGGAGAATCTGACCGGAACTGACTTTAGGTCCAGGCTGCATTGTGGTGGTGCATCCCCACCCTGCCCCCCGGGTGGGGATTTTAGGAACCGAGAAATGCTCCTGTCTGTGGTTCTCAGCATTGCAGATAAAGGAAGGCAAACCCATTC
Source organism: Camarhynchus parvulus (assembly GCF_901933205.1). Taxonomy (NCBI): domain Eukaryota; kingdom Metazoa; phylum Chordata; class Aves; order Passeriformes; family Thraupidae; genus Camarhynchus; species Camarhynchus parvulus. Next base: position 149,722,873 of record NC_044572.1, on the reverse strand, counting down.
TCCTTTCACAGGGCAACTGCGAAAGTGCCTCCCTGGATGTCCTTAGAATTGAGAAGGTGTTTACTCCAAATGAATCCCCCGGGGTCTTCAGCTGCACAAGAACCAGCCAGGACCCCAGCACAGCGATGCACAGGGTGACAAAGGACTGATGGGGGGGGGGGGGGGGGGGCCCCCCCCCCTTTTCTTTCTCTTTTTTTTTCCTTCTCCTCCCCCCCCCCCTTTTTTTTTTTTTTTTTTTTTTTTTTTTTTTTTTTTTTGTTTTTTTTTCAATCTCTGTACCCCTCACTTATTGTTAAATAAATTACCTTTTGTTGACTTTGGTAGATCATTTACTTGGCACCTTAATTCAAGCAGAGGCATCTCTCACTAATCACACCTTAACAGGGGCACACTTCTGCACACAGCGCTCAAGGTGTGACCACATCCGTGCCCTGACGCAGAACTGTCTTTGTGATAAAATTATTTTTCTAGAATAGGGTAATTTTGTACATATTTCCTTCACCTATCTCATCCCCTGGAATTATCTAAGACCTTGTGAGCTTATTAAAGCACAAATTTTAACCAAAAAAACAAAGAATGTATCACTCTTGAAGTATAATATCCAAAGACTTTGGGAACTTCACTTGAACTCCTCTTCCAAAGCAGGTCTTGGGGTCACCTGCAGCCTGCTCAGCTCACCTTGGACTAAGCAGACCAGATGGATGACCTAAAGTTTATTTTGAAGGACTGAAGAATATTCAAGCTCTTCCTTTTCTAGAGAAAACCTGGGCTCTGATCATTAAATCTTTCAATTATGGTGCAATGTGGAATAGTCTGGACTTTAGGCTGAACCTGGAACCCAGCCTGAGCCAGTGTGTGGACTCATATTTTGTGTTGCATGTCATGACAGATTTTAGTTCCTTAAGAAAACCCCCATATCTAAAAAAATTCTCTCTTGGAGCCTTGCTTAAAGCCATTTGGAAGACAGCTGGAGATGGAATTGTCATTAGAGGTCATGTGGCAACCCCCAAATATAAAAGGATCTGCTGTTCCTGTGCTCCACTCTTCTCATTAGGCAGTTTCTCCTGGAGGTGCAGAGCTGCCTTTTTGCTGTTGATGACTCTTGCCAATTCTCCTCCAGAAGATGGCAGAGGTTTGATTTGCTCTGCAAGGTCTTTTGGCACTGACAGCAAGCTGGGGATGTTATTTACAGAGCTTTTTTGTGACAGTGCAGGGAGGGCTGAGGGACATTTGCCTGTGAATAGCAGCAAAATTTAAGACTCTTCTGTGTTTTATTTATGGCGTGTTTCCAGATGCTGGGCACAGAAATAATTTGCTTAATAAATAATACAAATAAACAGACATCCAACGCCTTGTGCTCGCAGCCCAGACAGCCACACACACAGTCACAGCCTGCCAGGGAACTGGAGGCTTTGGAGCAGTTCTGTTTTCCTGGAATCTTTGAGGTTGGAAAAGGCCTTCAAGATCATCGGGTCCAATTTTTGACTGAGTACCACCACATCCACCAAACCAAGTGCAATGCCTACTCATTTTTGAGCATTTGAGGGATGATATCTCCACCATTTCCCTGGGCAGTCCATTCCTATGCTTAACCATCCTTTCAGTGAAGATATTTTTCATAATAGCCAATCTGGACCTGCTCTGTCACAGCTTGAGGCCCTTTCCCCTTGTGCTATTCTTTCCTGGGAGAAGAAAGCAGCCTTCATCTCACTCAGCCTCCTTTCAGTGATTGTAGAGAGCAATAAGGTCTCCCCTGAGCCTCATTTTCTCCTTTTTAAGGTATTCCTCAAGCCATTACTGTAATGAGTGACCAAGGGCTGGACAATTCCTTTTCCAGCTGTTTTCTTCTCTTTCCAGAACCCCATCAAGTATCCCAGGGGACAGTGAACCCCAGTGCTGGGTGATGTGATTTCAGTGTCTTTAGGTACCAGAGTTAACCTGGGGAACATTATTCCGGGCACTAAAATCTGGGAATTTTACACTGTCAAGCATCAGAACTGGTTTGCCAGAGAAGCAGTGGAATCCCCATCCCTGGGAGTGTTCAAAGAGGGTGTGGATGAGGACAGGGTTTGATGATGTGGGACTGGATGAACTTAGAGCACTTTTCCAACTTTAGCAATTCTGTAATTCCATGATTTGGGTGATCTCCCAGGTCCCTCCACCCCGGCTGCAGAAGTGATGTGTGGAGTCACCACGTTGGCCTGGGCTTTGGTTCCTGGAGCTATTTTAGGTGTCCCAAAGTGTCTAACGGACTATAGGAGGGAATGGGGCTCCTCTTGGCTCTCTGTCCTGTTGACCAGCAATATGTAAATCCATAGATTGGTTGACTAAAATTTCAATAAATTCAGTGCCAAGGCAGCTGAATCACACCCAGGCTGTATAGAGCTGGATGATCTTGAAAGTTTTGTCCAACCCAACCCATTCTGTGATTTATCTCATCCTAAACCAGAGGTGCCTTTTGTCAGGTTATTCACACTCTAAACTCTCTTCAGTTTGTTGACTGGATTGTCTTTAATTGTAATGAGAATTAAGATAATTAAATTAAATAAGTTACAGACACTCCAAATTCTGTAGATGAATCCCAGTCTTTCCCCGTGCCTCAATTTCTCCACAGGAAGAATTTAATTAATGCCACTTTCTTATCTTGTAAGGCTAAATAAAAATATCAACATGGTCAACAGTAGAGAAAATGAGGTCAGTATTCCTCTGTTATATCTTCATGGATTGAAATTACTTGGTTGGGAGAAGACACCAGGTCTGGCTAAGATCAGACAGATAAAGAACATACTTAAGGCTTTTTTCCCTCCTCACATGAGCATTCTGGATGGAGTTCCAGAGCAGAGTTTTTATTCCCTTCTTTCCCCTCAGAGAGAACACATTTTCTCCATCCATAAGGATGAAGAAAGAGTCATGTCAAGAGCAGAGTGACAGTGGTAAATGGATAATAAATGTCTTTACATGAATTGTTCCAGCTATGGTTGGGGTGAAATCATTCCAGGAGACAGGAGGAACAGCACAAAGTAATTTGTAATCTTCAGGAGTGCATGTCCTGGGACACCCAAACCCAAAACACATGTTAACATCAGGACAGGGAGACTTTAAATGATGCTGTTTAAAATCTTTAAAGTTTAAAGGTGTGTCAGACAGAAAAAGGGGACAGAGGGTGCTGACAAATTCCTAGGGAAATGAAGGATACTAGAGAGAAAGTATGGAGACTGGAGAAGCAGAGAAAAAGAGAATTATTAATTTTTTTAACATTTGGTGTCTACTCTGGAGCCTTTCTTCTTCTGTTTGAGGTAAATATTTAAATTTATAAAAATTGGAGGGATATTCAGTGAAGCCACTGGATTTTATATCCAAAATTCCACATCCAATGGCTCTGGAGGAAGATTTTGGTGACCCAGTTCAGACAGAACCCTTTACATAAGTATCAGAATAATTTAGGTTGGATATCCTCTTTTGAAGTAACCAGTCCAAAAGCCTGTATAGGGCCAAACAGTTCAGGTCACCCAATTTCCAGTCAAAATTGTACTATCTCCAAGAGATGGGATCCATCTTCTCTTAAGGAATCCTTTTCTTAGGGACTTTCATACAATAATAGGATTTTCCTACACCTAGAGTATGGACACATCTACTCCCAGCTTCCCCTTGGAAATCCTTGTATTTCCAGCTTTCCCAAAGTTCTTGGTTGACTCAGTGTCTTTTTTGAACCCAAAAAAAGGTTCAGAAAGGGTTCCCAAGGGTTCTCTCTTTTTGGGAGAACCAAAAAAAGGACAAATTATCTGTATTTCTCTTTCTTAGGCAGCATGAGGTCAGTAACATGCCTGAGCCTTTCCAGGTTTAATCCTGTTCCCTGAGTAAAGGAGACAGGAGTCAAATGTCAGGAGAAAGCGTGACCAGTTCCTGGTGTCTTCCCTGCCCATCTGGCCTTTCTCTGGTGCTTGGCGCTGAACGTTTCTGTTGACAGTGGTGTCAGAAAGGCCAAATACCTTTTAAAATCTGTTTATAATTAATTGAATGCTGGGATTGCCAGTCACTTTAATACATGTTCATTATCACTTGGCCCCTCTGATATAGGGTACAACCTGAAGGAATTGAAATTAATGGATGGCCTGAGTACCATTCATCAGTGATCAGCAGCAGCCACGGGGTGTGTCAGAAGCAGTTTCCTTCACAGTATGAAAGAGAGGGAAGGAAAAGTTCACACTTTAAACTTCCATTTCAATTCACTTAAAAGCCAGATTAGAATGAAAAAGGTGTTTTTTTCTCTCAGCTTGAAACCTGAATGCAGAAAAAAATAATTTGATTCCATATTTAAAGGCATGTCCCACTGAGTTATTCAGTAATCAAAACACATTTGTTGTTTTCCCTTTTCTTTCATGGATACACACATGGAAGTGTGTGGGTACTGCCTGAAATCAGCCTAGGCATTGAAGGAGCTGGCAAAGCTTGACCCATTCTCTGTTCCCAAACCACCCCATCCAGGAGGTGATGGAGTGACTCCTCTGAGGCTTCTGCAGTGGCTTCAAAGGATCAGGCATCTGCTCCAGTGTGCATGTGGGGAAGGAGAAATGTTCATTTTCCCCCCAGAGGGACAGAAACAGGTGTGTTCATATTGCTCTTTCCACCATTCTGAAGTATCCAGGCTGTTTATTTATCCCAGGATCAGCTAATTCCCAACAATAACTTGTCCAGGAGGACTGACTGGGTTTTTTAAAGTCCCTCTGCCAAACTCTTAATCTCTGAGCAGTGAAGGGTGAATGCCTTCTTCTCTGGGTGACTAAAAGCCAGAGGAAGAGAAGGACAAAACTGGTGGCAAGTGGAAAGCTCAAGATGATGGAAGAAATAAAATCTCTCTGTAATTAAATGTTTGTGTGCTGCAGACTCATGTCTTGAGGGGGAAAATAGTCAAGTCAGCCTTTGGACTTGTGCTACCTGAATTAAGAAATCAGAGCATCTCAGGGAGAAAAAGAAATTCCTCTCCCCAATCCAGAGCCAAAGTCCAGGAAACCAGGCCACTTCAGCAACCATTGTGGCAAATTTCCATGCCTGCCTCCATCTACTCCTGCCTCTGTTTTAGGCAGACTGTGATTAAAGATCAGCATTAAACAGCTGACAGATCATCCAGATAAGTCTAAACAAGCTGATAACATCACCTCAGGCCCTGAGAAATGTGTTTCAAGGGTATTGGTGACAGATCTTCACCCACAGCATTGATGTGCCGTGGTGGGAATTTTTGTCACTTTGAATTCAGCTCCGGCCTGGTGGGACTGAGCAGCTGCCAGTGCCAGACCAGTAACAATCCCAGGATCACAAAGTCATTCATTAAAGTTGGAAAAGGCCTTTGAGATCATCCATGACCACTAAACCACATTGTGAAGTGTCATTTCCACTCATTTTTTTTAACAATTCCAAAGATGGTGATCCCAGAACTTCCCTGGGCAGCCGGTAACAATGCTTGACCACTCTTCCAGTGCAGAAATGTTTCCTAATATTCAATGTAATTTTTCCTATTATCCAGCTCATCACTGGGCTGGTGTTATGGACGGCTCACACAGCACAAAGCACTGCATTTCTATTTTATGGTTTTCCTTCTGGAGAAGACCAAAATGTCTTTTGCCAACTGTTTAAGGGATGTTTTAGGGAACACTCAGGCTTCAAGGGATGAGTTTTGAGTGAAAATCAGAATCTGAGAAGACAAAAGATGCTGTGCGGTGAGGAACGGACCACTTTGCCCCTATGATATGGAAACACCTGTTCTTTCTTGCTGCTTTCTCCATTGGCCTGAGCAGAAATGCTGGAAATACAGCTGGAATTATTTGTGCTTATATAATCAAGCCACATCTATGCAAAATTGCTTCTTAATGACTCATCACAGCACACTGTTTGTCTTCTCCTGCCAACCAGCTGACTGAGAGGAGTTGCTAGACCTCAGATTCCTCCCAGGCAGCCTCTGTAAACATTTGAGTTTTATTAGCTGTTTATAAATTATACCAAAATACATCAGGCACCCATGGCAGGGACAGAACAGCGATTGCGACATGTAATAAATAACAAGAGCATGGGATGAAAACAGATATATACATTTTAAAGTGCACCTGAGGCACATTAGAGTAATTGCATAATATGTTTTGACTTAATAAGAAGATGCACTTCGTGTAAAGACGGCACTTAAAGTGGCTTTCCCTGACTGATTTATGAAATGTAAATGTTTACACATCCACTGTGTATCCTGGGGCTTGGAGGAATAAAGTCAAAACAACCTTGGGGGTGGGAATACATTTCGCTGGATACAGGAAAATCCTCCTCTCACTTCCACTTGACCAAGCTGGAATTGTGATGAGTTGTCTCTGAGGACAAAATGGGGCTTAAAAGAGGCAAAATAGATGCACACAAACTCAAAATGCATGTTTCTTCTCATATGACAGACAAAATAATGAGATGTTTGAGCAGCTTCCACGGGGAGATGATAGTTTCTCTGTTGTTTGATTTCATTGAGCTGCAATGACCTAAACCCCCCCAAAAAAGGAATAAAAAGAAATGTTTTTTGTCTGTAAAATCAGATATTATGTACATGATTATGTGTATAAATGATACAGATATATGGATATGTGTATCCCCAGAGAAGGGGTGGAGTCACCATCCCTGAAAGCATTGATAAAATGAGTAAATCTGGCACTGGGGATAAATTTTAGTGGGAATGGTGGTATTTGGTTGAAAGTTAGACTTCATCTTTGAGGTCTTTTCCAAATTTATGGATTCTCTGATTCTCTGTATCCCAAGTCAGAGAGACAATTCTCAAAGGACCAAAGGAGAACAAACCAATAATTCTTGCTCAACCTGAAATCTCTGACCTTAGGCTGGACGAAGGACTTAACACTTTCCTTCCTTCCTGGAAAAGACTCCCTCTAAGTTTAGTTCTTCTGCAAACTTTTGAACGAATGGGGTCCAAACCTCTCTGGGGAGATTGCCACTGACTTTAACAGGGTTTAGATCCAATTCAGCATCCCTAAGTGGGAATTCAGGATAGGGTCACCTTGATTTAATGCTGATCTTCTAAAAATTGTGGGCTTGTCTACATATTTTGAACACACACTTATAGTTAATTACTTATATGATGTACCCACTTCTGGATCTCAGATTATTTGCAGTTATGGATTCATGTGCCCTCTGAGGCATTTTCAGTGTTGTCACTTGGGCAGAATCCTTCATCCTTATTCAATAACAAATTTGGGAAGTGGGGTTTTCGTACTTGTAGTGGTTGCACTGGAAGACAAACATTGTAAATAATGAACATTGACCTTTCCTAATCCTTTTTGTCCTAGTTTCTATTTCTTGAGCAGATGTGCTATGAGGAAAATTAACTCCATCCCAGCCAGACCAAACACAAAGGCTGCACCTTGAGTTCTGTGTCCACTTCTGGGACCCTCATTTCAAGAAAGTTGTAGGAGTGCTGGAGTGTGTCCAAGAAGGGCAACAAAACTGAAGGTGAAGGTTCTAGAGAGTAAGTCCCATGAGGAGTGGCTGAGGGAGCTGGGGAGCTTAACCTGGAGAAAAGGAGGCTCAAGGGAGACCTCATTGCTCTTTACAATCACCTGAATTGTAAAGAGGAGGGTGAAGCCAGGTGGGGGGCTGGCCTTTCCTCCCTGGGAACAAGGGACAGGACAAGAGAAAACAGCCTCCAGTTGCACTGGTGGAGGTTCAGGTTGGACATCAGGAGATTTTCTCCATGGAAAGGGTTGTGAAGACTTGGAAAAGCTACTCAGGTGGGTGGTGGGATCCCCATTCCTGGAGGTGTACAAGGAATGATTGGATGTGGCACTCATTGCTCTGGTCTGAGTGACAATGGGGTGATCATAGGTTGGACTTAACAATATTGGAGGTCTTTTCCAACTTAAACAGCTGGGATTTGGTGAAAGAGGCAGACAAGCCCTGGGTTGAGCAATAAATAAAAGCTGCAGCTCTTGTCACAGTGCACAAAGATATCAGAGCTAACTCAAACCCAGCCATGCAGCACAAAGCTAACAGGAGCTGCAAAATCCCACAAGAAGGATAAATTAGCTCATGCTTCATTCCATCCTGGCTCAGTTAATACACTGATACTCGAGTTAATGAATTTAAAATCAACTTGAATGCATCTCAAATGCTCTGGGATTTGTAGACCTGGTTTCCACTTTTTTTTCCACTCTGAATGACACTCCATGTACCCAAGCCCCTGTCTGGGTCCTGATTTTCCCTCTGCAAAAGGCACCTTTTTCAGTACAATGCTGTGAGAATAAACCCCAGAGCCCTTGGGTGCTCAGGAAAGAGCAGATAATGCCTGAAGATAAAGAGGAAAGCAACTGCTGTCACAGAGTCACAGAATTTGGGTTGGAAGGGACCTCTGGAGGTCATCCACTCCAACTCTCTGCCAGGGCAGGGTCACCTGGAGCAGGAATGTGTCCAGGTGGGTTTGGAACATCTCCAGAGGAGGAGACTCCACATCCTCCCTGGGCAGCTGTTCCAGCAGTCTGACACCCTCCATGAAAGAAGTTCTTCCTCAGGCTGAGATGGAGCTTGCTGTGTTTTAGTTTATGGCCATTGCTCCTTGTTTTGGAAAGTCACCTCTGGAAAGTGTGGCACCATGCTCTTGACACCTACCTTGGAGGTATTTATATGGATTGATGAGATCTCTTCTCTTCTCTTCTCTTCTCTTCTCTTCTCTTCTCTTCTCTTCTCTTCTCTTCTCTTCTCTTCTCTTCTCTTCTCTTCTCTTCTCTTCTCTTCTCTTCTCTTCTCTTCTCTTCTCTTCTCTTCTCTTCTCTTCTCTTCTCTTCTCTTCTCCTCTTCCCTGTCTCCCAAGGTGTCTCCTCACAAGAGGGATATTCCTAAATAACAGGGACCAACCAAGCCATAATGAAGAGCTTGCAGTGTGCTCAGAGTTTGCAGCCAGTTCATAAAATGGACTTTTAATTGGTGGTTTTATGAGGTTTCTTAAGCCTTCAGCAATGCCTAAATGTTGTGGAAATATGAACAGAGTCTGAAAGTGGAGTGACCCACAGCTGGACCATCCTGGTATTGGCTGGCCATTGGCCAGCAGGTGTGTATTGTACTGGTTGCTAAAGTTTTACTTCTCTTTCTCTCTTTCTTGCACTACTACTAATATAATAATAATAATAATCATCATCATCATCATCATCATCATCATCATTATTATTATTATTATTACCACCACCAATATTATTTGCTTTGGTAATTAAACTGTTCTTATTTCAACCCACGAATTTTTGCTTTTCTCTGATTCCCCCCTTCACCTCCTTTATCCCTTGACCTGGGTCTCTCTAACAGCCACATGTTTAAGACTGGGATTGAAATGAGCTGGAAATCTTGGGGTCTCCAACACTTGCCATCCATCTCCTAACCTTTGCTACTTCTTTTGCTTCCACAATTCACATTCCCAGCCATTCTCCATCCAGATCATTTCCAAAATTTCCATCACAGTCTCTGTGACAAGTTAGCAAGTAATTTTCCTTTCCTGTTGTCCAGTTTGTCCTATCACAGATACAGGAGGAGATGAAGAAAGAGGTTCATGATTTTTCCCTTTTTAAGGGAAAAACTTGCTTGTTTTAAGTCTTTTCTGAGGTGGGACATCATCCAGAAGTGACATGAGGACCCCAATTTTTATTTCTTCTTTCTCAAATCAGCTTCTCCCTTCTGGATGAGAATGTGCAGCTGTGCTGAGGGCATTGTACCAATCTTGGCTTAGGCAGGACAGCTGGGGAGAAAATGGAGAAAACACCCTGATGTTCCCCTAAATTACCTCTTGGAGAATCTTCCTGGAGTGTCAGCCTGAGTTTTCTATCCTGCAGAGAGCTGTTTTCCCCAATCCCTTTGCTGGAAACACAGGCTGTGGACAAGCTGCTGCCCTAACTCTGGGAAAACCTTAATCTTTAAACCAAGGGTTAGGATTGTGAGGCCTGAGGTTGGAATTAAACTCTGGCACTTCAGCATCTCATTTAAAGGCAAGATGTGGTGGAAATGGGCAAGAATTCTAGAGGGAGATGGTTCATATTAAAACTGAAGAAAGCACAAAAAACATGAAGAGAAAAATAGGAAATAAGAGTCTGATAGCAGAGGGGAAAATTAACAGAGGGGGAAAAATAGGAAGGAATTTAAAAATAACCCCCAAAAACCCAGACATAACAAACAAAGCCTCTGGCATCTGCAGTGTTGCTCTGAGCTGGTATCAAAATATCTTTCCCCATTCTTAGGGTGGGACAGGTCCATGCTGGCCTGCTGGGAGAGAGCAGTGTTTGAGTCGCTGGTGCCTGTTGGTTGATGTTTCCAGCCTGCCTGGATGGATTTGTCCTGGAGGAAAGCAGATCTGGGGGGTGCAGCTGCCTCAGAGAGCCCTGGATTTTAAATCCCTGAGAGTTTCACAGAGGGAAGACACACCTGTCCCAAAGAGGGAAAGATGGTTTTGTGCAGGTGTAAGAAGAGATCATGGACAGAGTTTTAGGCTGTATTTGAAGGGGCGAAGAGATCAAACCAGGCTCACCGAACCCAGCCAGGATCCCAGCAGCACCACCACATTCACTATGTCCTCAAAAGTCACATCCACAAAATTTTTATTTTAAAAACCAGGGATGGATGCCCCACCACTTCCCTGGGCTGTCCATTCCAATCCCTGACAACATCTTTGGTGAAGAAATTTTTCCTAATATCTCACTCAACAACTACTCAGCAAGCGGAAGAACAACCTGGGAGGAAAGGGAGGTCTGGATGCAATTTCTCAAAGGCCTTACAACAGTATAAATAAATTCTTTATTATTATTAGAGTTATCCACATTTTTCACCAAGAATGAGTGCAAAGATTTTGTTCTGTTTTTCGAAAGATTTTTTTCCTCTCAGGCTGCAGAGTGATCTCACTCTGCTTCTGTCATTTTGTTGAGATGCACTGCAATCCCTTCAGCTTTTTAATGAATGAAGCCACACCTGTTTGCACAGCCACACCTTCAAAAAGGCTTAAATTTCCCAAAAGGAGGGGTAGGACACAGCATCACCTGGGCTGGTTGGTGTGAAAAGTGCTGTGCCACTTCTGCCACCCACAGACAGCCATCCTTCCCTGAGCTCTGACTCTGAATTACTGATGAAGCTCTGACACCATCCCCCTGCTCTCTCTTTTTCCCTCTCAGGCTCGAATAAATTGTGAATTATTTGGGTTTTTTCACCCACTTCTCCTTGCTTATCTGTGAAACTGCTCAACAACAAAAATCTTGGGCTTGCATGAAGAGTGAATTGTGCTTTTCAAAGAAATAGAGTGATAAGGTAAAAGCAGGGAAAACCAAATTCTGAACAGTTGGAGGTTTTTTGTGGTTTATAAGCAAAAATAATGTGCAAACTCAATTTTCTGATACCCAGGCAGTATCAGACTATTCATGCGCTGCCAGTGAACAATAAAAGGAGGAAAGATGGTGAGATGGATTGAACACAAACACAATGGATTTTTCTAGGCTTCAGGGCTAATCAGGGACTGTTTGAGGCACCAGAAAAGATTCCTGACTACATTCCCTTAACACAAAGCCACTAAACATCCCGTGGTTTCTGCCTCATGCAATCAAACACAGCCCAGGGTTAAGCAAAAGAGAGATAAACCGGACAGGAGGGTGGGAGGAGGGAGGTGCTGGTGGGTTTAGTGGATGCTTCTGATCTTCTCCCAGTGGAAGAAAACAGTAATGGAATGGAATCAGGATGGCCTAGGGGCAATTTCACCAGGAACGGGCTGCCCAGGGAAGCGGTGGAGTCACTGTCCCTGGAAGTGTTCAAACAGTGAGCTGATGTGGCATTTCCTGATGTTTGTTTATTGGGCGTGGTGGTGTTTGGTTGAAGGCTGGACTTGATGACCTTGGAGGTCTTTCCCAGCCTTAATGACTCCATGATTTTGTGATCTGCCAGCAGTCAGTTCTTGGCTGCCATTCCCCTCCAGAGACAGCTCTTTCCCTGATCTCTGGTAATTCAGCCCTGCACAAGTATCCCATTGCCAGTGTGTTATTTGTTCATTTAGCACTGCCTGTCTAGCTCCTTTCATTCTTCCTTGCCCGTTTCCCGCTGTATCTCTTCCCCTTGTTTGTCTTCAGCAGCTTTTGTTTGAATTAAATCTCTTTTATTTGCTCTCTGGGGGAGGGAGGCTGTTCAAGCTCCGTTTGCCTCAGAGCAGAGGCATAACAAGATGGGATGTGCTCAGCCAGTGGCATTTCATCCATCAGCACTATTAACTCAGGAGCAGAGTCCTTTCATTTTCATTCTTTCCATGTTTCCTCTGCGTCACACAACCAATTCTTCACTTTTCCCTACATCACTAACTCAATTTTTACATATTACCCCCCCTCTCCCACCAATACTTTGCAGCCTCTATAAAAGATATTTATATTCTAATTATTGCTTTGGCCCCTGGTATAACTTTTAAGGAGATTAAACCTCAAACATATTTTACATAGTGCTGGTCCCAGCTAGCAAAGGTTTGTAGGAAACGTCACTGGAAGCTTTGTTTAGTCCCAAATTCTGCAGCCTTTTACATGGACACAGCAGGGAATGCATCCTGCACCCGGACGAACGAGACACATGCAAGGAAAAATGGCCTCAAGCTGTGCCAGGAGAGGTTCAGGCTGGATATTGGGAAAAATTCCTCCACTGGAAAAGTGGTTGAGTATTGGAATAGACTGTCCAGGGAAGCAGTGGAGCCACCACCTCTGGAAGTTAAAAAAAAACACTTCACAACGTGGTACAATGAGCACAGTGGTGAAAGGCTGGACTTGATGAACCTGGAGCTCTTTGCCAATGTTAATGATTCCATGAATCCAAAATCACAAAAAGCCAAGACCTCCTGGTGAGGTTTTCTGGAAGAGCTTTGGAGGTGAGAAGTGGGAAAAACTGCACCATGCACTGAAAAACTGTGATCTTGGAGATCCCTCCCACCCTTAATATTCTCTGTCAGTATTTCCAGCGGGATGACAATCTTGAAAATCCTTTCCTTATACCTCTCCCTTTCCACTAGAGGGCCGGAAAAGCAAAGCTTGTGCAAAGTGCAGTAACACACACGCAGAAACTCATTTATTCCTCGTGCTTCTGCGGTTATGCAAACTAATTCTTTTTGAATTAAAGGAAAAAAAAAAAAAGAACTATTTTAGGTATTTCCTTATTTCATCTCTTAAAATGTCAGCCAGGAACCTTTGCTGTGTGAGTCCAGGATGGCACCACGGGCAGAATTTATATGAAATAAAGCAGAAGCTTTATTTCACGCTGGAAAAAAAAACCACATTTGTGTGACTTGGAGTCTCCTGAGCCACAAACAAGGTGACATCTTTCTTATTTTAGACACATGTCTCATTCCTGTCCATCCATGCAGCCATCCATGTCCTCTGATGCTTTTATTCTATCAACTTACCTATTAATTTCTCTAATTATTTAAACAAAATTATTTCCTGCCATCTGGTTGTCTGCCTGCTCACTCCACTGGGATTTGAATCCAAAGCTGGTGTGGCTGCTGTTCTCCTACTGAGATTTCTGCCTAAAAATCAGCTTTAGGGTATGTTTGAAGTAATTTTCCTTTAAGGAATGCTGCAGATAAACAATTCCTCTTCCTGACTAGCCATGACCTCCTCTTCAGATGCAAATTATAAAAGTTTTAGATGTGAATTATAAAATTATCTATGGGTGTAAATTATAAAAAAATAAAAATATGCAAATGTTTTGCTGCAGGCTGGTGTCTAAGGCTAAATTTGAGGACAAATTTAGCTGTTTATCTGATGCTACATTTAGATTGGATATTGGGAAAGAATTCTTCCCTGTGAGGGCGGTGAGGCCCTGGCACAGGTTTCCCAGAGAAGCTGTGGCTGCCCCATCCCTGGAAGTGTCCAAGGCCAGGTTGGACAGGGCTTGGAGCAACCTGGGATAGTGGAAGGTGTCCCCGCCCATGGCAGGGGTGGAACAAGTTGTTCTTTAAGGTCCAACAAAACCATTCCATGATTCCATTAATTTTGAGGGCTTCTGGATAATCAATCACTTAGAACTACCCACAGACTCAATCTCTGCAAGGCCCAAGGAAGGCAGAGAGTTCTTATCCCACATTTCCTCATTTTTAGGGTAAAAGGATCATCTTTACAAGGGCCACTCTCTTCAGGGTGCACAGACACAAACCCTGTTTACCAGCAAGAAATGAAAAAGCCTCGCTAATGAATTGCTGCTCTCTGATTCCTCCTCCCTCAAGCCTCCTGGTTAATGATGAGATGAACTGTTGCTGTTGTATTACTCTGACATTTAGAGCACTCCAAAACTGGCACAATGTGCAAAATGGGAGAATTAAACACGGAGAAGGCAACGAGCAATGGCTGGGCAAGGAGGGGAGATCAGCCTTTGCTGACAGCAGAGAGTGGCTGAACTTTTTCCTCTCTTTGTGATGTGCAGCTTGGCAGAGCTGGCTGGGCTTCAGCAGAAATGCTGCCACAGTGAGAGAAAAGGGCAGAGAAGGAGGGGATGCTGTTTACACTAAAAATAAACCTAAAGTTGTTACTGAATAAATCCACAAATAAGCACTAAATATTCGTGTTTAGGAATCACATGGCTCAGACTGAGCTAGAAGAAATGCAGATTGTATTTTCTTTTTCAAAGAATATGGAATAATTTGGGTTGGAAGGGGCCTTCAGGATAATTTTTTACCAACCCCCTGCCATGGGCCTGTATAAGAGCAGGCTTCTCTTCCAAGCAATTAATTATATGAACAGAAAGAAAGTAGCAGAGAAAAAGTTTAACAGCAACAAATAATAATAATAATAAGGAAAAAAGCCTTCTGAAGCTTTTGAAAGATTCTGATTTGCACAGAGCGTAGCTTATGATGTCCCTGTAGCTGATACCTTCTGACTTACCAGGAAAATTGGGTTTGCATGGCAAATTTTTGGTAGTGAATGCCTTCAAGGATGATTTAGGTTAGAAGCTGCCAGAAGATTTCCCAATGTCCAATAGGGACAGTGTCTGCTGGCTCCATAATGGATCTGCAACTGGCCACGGTCAATCCTGTCAAGAATAGATTGAACACCTCTGGGATAACATATTTTAAAAGGGAAAAAATGGCCTGTGTTGGCTAAAAGAAGAATGGGAGAAACAGCCCTGCAGACACCAAGGGGTGAAGAAGGAGGGAGGGAGGTACTCCAGGCACCAGAGCAGAGATTCCTGCGGTCCTTGGTAAGGATCTTTCTCCTCTCTAACACTTTTCAGTCCATTCCTTCAATCCATCACATCTTCTAGTTGCTCCCTGGGAAAATATAACAAAAGCCTTGTGGGATAAGTTGAAAGGCAGGGAGAGATCATTCAGCAATTCCATCGCTGGCAAAACAGGCCCAGCTTGGGGAAATTAATTTTATTACCAATCAAAATCAGATAAGAACCTTTGCCCCACGCCTCCCTTCTTCAGGAAGGAAGGAAGGAAGGAAGGAAGGAAGGAAGGAAGGAAGGAAGGAAGGAAGGAAGGAAGGAAGGAAGGAAGGAAGGAAGGAAGGAAGGAAGGAAGGAAGGAAGGAAGGAAGGAAATAAACATTCCATACGTCCTTGCAAGTTTCTCTGCCTTGCCTCAGCCTCCCCAAGGCTGTGGAGCATCAGGCTGATGTGGAAATCCATTGGCATCTCCATCCTTGGTTTCCATCTGCAGCTACTCTGCTTTTAGTTCCTCTGCTTCTCCTGGTTGAGATGCCACTGAAGCTCCTGGCATGACAAATAAAGATCAGCAGGGACTGACTTGTTCATCAAATCCTGCCCTCTGAAATTTCCAAGCAGATTGGACAGTAGGAAGAAATTCTTTGCTGTGAGGGTGGAAAATGTTGCCCAGAGAATCTGTGGATGCCCCCTGGAAGTGTTCAAGGCCAGGCTGGGGTTTGGAGCGAGGTGGTCAGTGGAAGGTGATCCTGACCACAGCAGGGGGCTGGAACTGGATGATCTTGAATTACCAGAGAAGTATTTAGATGGGTTTAGTGTAATAATTTGTTACCTCTAATATATCCCAGCACTGCTGTTGCCCTCAGCTCCTTATTCCGGTTGTTTCCAGCTTCCTCTCTTCTCTGATGACTTCTGCTCAACCTTCATTTTGCTCTCCTTGCCTCCCTGTCCTTGCTCCAGTGGAAATGCAATTCACTGTCCCATTAAATTTAACAAAATTTGATGCAACTTAATTCCGGCCTGTTTTCAGTGGTTTTTCATTCAATGCGCCCTAATTCAATCTATTTCGACTAACTGCAACACACTTAAATGCAATTCCAGGAATTCCATTAAAAATAATTTGCTGCAGAGGAAATAAATAGTATTTGCTCCAAACAACCACCAATCGATGGGATGTGATTTGCTTAAATGCAATCGCATCCAACAGAAGGAAATTAAATCAAAGCTATGCAGTGTGCTGCAATTAAAATTCATCCCTGAGAATCAGGTCAAAGTTTAATTACTTCCAGAGAGGTTTTATTTATCTTTCTTGAATATATTTATGCCTGGGACAAATTAGTAGCCCTTGATATCCTTGTGTATAACACTGCCATTGATGGAACATTTTTGCTGTGATTTTACACACACTGACCCACGAGGTTCCTTCCAGCTCCACTTTACTGTGTTTTGTGATGCTTTTTTGTCCCAACAGCCTGCAATTGTTTCCCTGAGCCGCCATGGGATGAAATCCTGTGATTCAGGTCCATGAAAAGCACAGGCATTTCCTGTTCTGCTGCCAAACATTCAGAGTCACCTCTCTCTGCTCCCTCGTCTTGAAGAGCAGAGACAAGGATTAAAAAGAAGCTGTTTGAGCATTTTGGGAATGAGTCTGGCTTGATATTGGTCTCCTGTCAGTAGCTCATCCTGCCTCAGAGATTTCCAGAAAAAATGCCTTTCCCTGTGCATGGGACTTTGTTTATACAACCTGAACCGTGCCTGTCTTGGTTTGAAAAGACAGGTGTCTGCTAAGGAAGACAGGAACATTCCATGGAATGGAAAATGTAAACCCCCTCCCTCCAAGTTATTGTAATTTTGAAATTAAGGGGTTGTCAGGCAAAGATATGGGAGTAGGAAATAACAGTTTTTATTAGGGAATAATAAAAAAAAAAGCAGTAATACAAAACAGCACTGACAGAGTCAGAACAGGACCTGACATCCTGTGGGTCAGGGTGGTGGCACAGTCCCATTCCATGGTGGCTGCAGCCCTCCTGCAGTGCCAGCTGTGGTTCTGTTGGAGCAGGGATCCTGTAGGAGGGTGGAGTTTTCCTCTGAAGGTCCAGGGGTGGTGTAGATGGGCCTGGTCTTCCTCTGGGAATCCAGTGGAGAAGAAAGCTGCTCCTCTGGGAATGCAGTGGGGAAAAAGCTTCTGTTGTGTTCCAAAATCTCAGATTATATCCAGGCAGGAATGCTTGGCTCCTCTCCCTGGGCAGAGCGTCTCCCAGTGGGATGATGGAATTTTATCAGCCATGCAGTGACACTCACTGGCCCATTAATGGAAGATATCTCCTGGAGGGAGGATTGGTTGTGGAAGAGATAAAGAAAACAGTGCAATTCACAGAAGATAACTGCCCCACCTCTAACTGATGGCAATAAAATACACACCCCCAGCCATACCTTGCATTTCCAACATAAGCCAGTGCCTATGCCTGTGAGGGAAGATAATGGGTCTGGTGTCCCCTTCCACTAATTGTGGTCCCAGCTGGAGGCAGCTCCAGAGAGATTTGCCTGAATTTGTTCATCAGCAGATTTTGGACAAGGGCTCATCTCTTTCGGATGACATGGGAGTTTCCTTGTGAATGATTTGTCTTTAATTAGATGCAGAAAATAACCCTAGATTAAGTGAATTTCTCTCCTATGACTCAGAGGAATGGTTGAGATTTAAGTTGCACAAAACTAAACTGCATTTGAAAGAATATTTTTCTTTTTGCTCCCGTTCACTGTTTGATGAAAGGTGAAGGTCTCTACCTCCCAAAATTTTTATCTATATATTATTTGCTTCTCTAACTGGACCAGACCTTGAAAACTTAATTCAAAAACACAATAAAGGCCTGAAAGAAACATTACATCCTTATAATCTATACATTGTGGTCTGATTAATATAATGTACACCAAAAATGAAAAGGGACCATCCGAATGCGCCAAATAAAAAAAATTCCATCTGAAATTCTTCCTTTAAAATTCATTAAAAAACATTGCGAATAAAACACTCCTGGAAAATATTTCAGTGTTATCTTGACCAGAGACAAAAGTGAATTCAGCTCTGTTTTAGTGGGAGATGGGTTTTGTCATGACTCAGAAGGAAAAGAAATCACAAGTTTTGCCTGTAGTTTGTCCCCTTTTAGTTTTGCTTCCTTCATGCAGTGATTTGTTCATTTTCTTCCGCTTTCTTCCTACTCTTGATCGACAACTTACAAAGCAAGGACTTGGCTTAGACCCTACAGAACATCTTTGAGAAAAAAGAGAAAAAAAATGCTTTGAAGCTTCATTATGCTTTTGCAGAATTCTGGAATCTTTTTGCATTGCAAGATTTTAATTGGGGCTTCAGCTCAACACACCCAAATCAAATACTGGGAAAAAAAAAAAAAAGAAAAAAAAAGAAAAGCAAAGAGCCCCAGCTTTCCAGACTTCCTGGGTAAATTGACACTGTAAAAATCAACTCTGGGTCAGACTCATTAGTTTTGCAAATTAGTGAGCTCAGCATTACACCAGCCCCAACAAAATAAGGTTAAAATGTGTTGGTTTAATCAGATTATCTTGTGCTATTTTTCATGGAAAGTATCAAAATATTAACAAAATCAGATAAACTCAGATTTCCCCCAACCAAATTGCGCAAATTAACAGGGTTTTGAAGGTCTCTGTAAAATCACTGAGCACCACAGGGATGTGAAGGTGGGGAGAAATGTTCTCCCACTTTCTGGGATCAGATCAAGTTTGTGAATCACATTAATTTATCCTCAGGCCAGAATCTCACATTTCTGGTGGTTTGACACTCATTATCATTTCCTGTTTGCATTTGTCTCCCCATAATGAGCTGCGCAGTTCTGAGGGAGATGTGGTAGGTACAGGAATGATTAATATGGTAAAAAGGCAGATTTACGCTCATTATTTCCTTCTGGTTGGCCTCAGGTCTACCTCAGACAAGATTCCTGTTGTGCAAAGTTCTGTAAAAACATGGGACCAGAAGTGAGGTCCAACCACAGAGCTGAAAGAAGGATAGGTTGGGAAAATTTAACTGTATCAGGAATTTCAGCCTGGTTGGGTGAGAGATTCCCTTTGATTCAGGGATTTGTAGGGCTTCCCTACTCACCCTGGTTCAATTCTTGTAACTGAAGTGGTCTGGATGGGCACAGAGTTAAAAAAACATTTAAATTCACTTTCTTGATTCTGTGATGCTATGGGAGATGGGTGGTTTAGAGCCCATTCTGCATCAGAGAGAGAAAATAATTGACATTGAATAATCTAATCCCCCTTTCCAGCTGCTGCCACCCCTCTCAGGATAGACAGTCCTAAATCCCCTGTGCCAAAATCCAGGAAATCGTGGATTCACAGAATCATGGAATCACAGCATGGTTTGGGTTAAAAGGGACTTTAAAGATGATCCAATTCCAGTCCCTCTTCTGTGGGCAGGGACATCTTCCACTAGAGCAGATTATTCCTGATTTTATGAGGTTCCACCTTCACTCATGGGCTGTGAAGGTCCCACGGTAGCTTTTCCAAAATCCCTCTCAGTAGTTCCCTTTAATCTCACCCTTTATTGTGTAGCCTTACACAACAGCAAAGGATTGTGTATTTCTCATTTCAGCCCCTCTTAGATTAAAGCCACAAGGCTCAGATCCACAGAAGTATTTACAAGACAAAGGATTTTAAAAGGGATTTAGCTCCTTAAACAGGAATTAAGTGTGCAAATACTTATCTGGATTTCTGAGACTCAGATATGGCAGCACAAAGTGATTTATGAAGACAACAGAGAGGTTGGTTAATCAAGGAGACAGCTGCTCGTTTGCTTTTTTTTTTTAATGGAACTTCCTGGAAGAGATTCATCCACATCCATTCATTCCTTCTTCTGCCCTAATCTTCTTTTTCTTGTTTTTAGGATCATTCCAGCACCCCACTAAGCAGCAACAGCCTTTGCTAACACCCACCAATGTCAATGACACATGAGCACCAGAGAGGAAATAGGAGTTCGTGTATTTATTGCAACACCAGTTCTTGGAGACCTCCTGGTTTATGCAAAACCAGCCAGAATTTGCTGTCTTTTGGGGGCCGAAGCTCATGAAAAGTTCTAGGAGGTAAAACCTTGAGGAGACCCTTCTGTAGGAGGTTCCATGTGTGCCCCATCCATGGAGCACATCCCTCATCCTTGCTCTGGGGTCTGGGGGTCGGCAGGTCCCAGAATCTTTCTCTTGCAGTCCTGTTTTCTAATCGATGTGCACATGGAAACCACCCTGGCTCAGTCCTAAAATGACACAATCTAAATTTACATCTATGACCTGGTGGCTTTTCAGCAGCTTCAACAAATTAACAAATTAAGGGCTACTGCTGAAGACTGGATGTTGTTAAAAAGGAGCTTTCTTTGAATTGTGGGAGAGAAAACCAGCCCAGGTTTCGTTTCAAACCTTGCAAAGCCCTTCTGAGAGCCTTGTCTGACCTACATAGTTCAGAGCATGAAATATCCACAAACTCTCCCATTTATTTCTCTTAAACTGCATTGAAAACTTTTTTATTCTTTCCTTTTTTTTAATAGGGGAATACATGATCTTCCCCTAAAGAGAATAATTGATGAGAGAATTTATCACGTCCACCGCTTGTCTGCTCTGAAGTTTGATTTAACCTCATGATTTAAGATGTACATCTCCAATTCAGTTCTAATTTCGCTGACTTGAATTTCCAGCCACTGGAACTTGTTATGCCCTTTTTTTTTTTTTTTTTTGCTTGGCTCAAGAGCAGCATCTGATAAGTAATTAGAAGCTGTAATCGAGTCATCTGCTAAGCTCCGTTTCACTCCACTGAAGAAATCATGTTCCTGATTATCACTGAAGGGCTCATCTTTCAATTTCAGATCAATCTCCCATCACATGTCCAAGCTATTCCCAACAGCTTCACAATTATTTTTGTTGCCTTTTGAAGAACAACCAAAAAAATTTAAAAAGAGGTATCTATCTATACATATATATATATATATATCTTTTCTCTGGCCATGTTTTCTATTTCATAAGCTGTCCTGAATTATAGTTTTTTAGAAGCAGGAATAAAAAAAATCACACATCTTTGGTGAAAAAAAAGAGAGCAGGAAGGTAGAATAGTGCTAAGCAATGACAGTTTTTGACCTAAAATAAAGGTGCCTAAACACAATGTACTCAGGAATAAGAGATGGGAGATGTCCTATGAGAAGGAGGATATTTTTCCCCAATTTCCAGGTTTTTTTCTGTGCAGGATTTCTCCTGCTTTTTCTGGCTGGCCTGATGAATAACCTGTTTACTGTTTGACCTCACAAACATCTGAGTTGATTCCTGTGCTGTCCAGAAAAGTGTCTCTGTTCAGATCCCTGAGAAAACTCTTATGTGGATATGTAAATCACAGGAATCCAACTAAACAACCCTTTCCCTACATTAATCATATCCTAATCTCACATTATAATGTCAGAAATCTCCAGCTTTTATGCACGTACCAAACCCCCAGTGATTAAATAGAGTTCCCTACAAAATAGCATCTGCATAATTGCTCTTATCTTCTTTCTGCATGGTTCTGTGATGCGCTCCATGATTTTCAACTTTCTTCCCCAAGAAAAAAGCACTGTTGCTTTCCAACTGTGTTGTCACAGTGCTGGTGGATGTAAAAATGTGTTTATCTTGGTTGATTATTTGATACCTCCCGTAGCTCAGCTGTTTCTTGAGGTTGGGTAATTGGCCTGCATGGCCTATAAAAATGCCCTAAAGATTTCTTACATCTACACCTCCCTCTTCCCATCACCAAAGATGATTTTGGCACCAAACTGTGCTGTTTTTATAACTCAAGGTGGCACAATTCCCTCCCACCTCATTCTTCTTTTCACCTGATCCTTCTTGCTCTGTGGTGGATGCAGGGACATCACACATCTGGGGAAGGAGCTTTTTTCCTTTCCTTTTTCCCCTTTTTAATTATTGTTTCTAGTACATAATTCAATTTACACATCCTCTCTGCTTCATTGGCTTTTACCTTTGCAACTCTGACAACAGATTGGTAAAACTTGACCTTAATAGCATGAGAAATATTCACAACACTCAGAGATTTGCAACATTTCTATTTCTATTTCTTTCTCTTTGGGCATCAGATACTGAGTAAAGCTGGTTTTAAAACACCAACCCTTCCACTCCAGAGGGTATGAGAACTTTTACCATAGAAAAATTCAAGCTTGATAATTTTGGGGGGAGAAGGATTTTTTTTCCTAGTGGAATAAAGCAGCGGTGCAACAGGCCACCAGGGATCTTGTGAAATCTCATTTCTCAGAAATCTTAAGGATTGGAGGCTGGATGAGGAACTTCCAGACATCTTGTCCAGCTTGTAATCTATTCAATCATTCCTGTGTCCTGATGCCACACTTTCACTCCACGAATCCCACTCCAGGTTTCCCCATGTTTTCTTCTGTTTGATTGTGCTTTGAGGTTCAGATCTGGTTCTCACCAGCTCAGACCTACCCTGCTCCCTCTCAAATCCTTTTTAAATCCCACTGGCATTTTACCAGCACTCTCTAAATGTGGCTAAGGGAAAAATCTCCTGTCGGGACAGTGAAGAGATCCAGAACCTTTCCACTGTACAGAGCAAGAGACAACAATGCCTGGGGTGATTCAGAGCTGCTTTAGGCATTGGAAGGTGCTCTCAGATCTCTCTGAAATATTTTCTTCTCCAATTCCTTCCATGAGCTGTGTGCTTCTGACATGAGAGATTTGACAAAGGAAAAAGAAATGATTCTTCCACCCCACCCTGGTGTAGGTTTGAACCTGAATTATCCACGCAGAACACAAGGTGCAGCTGCACCATCATTTCCAGCCACAGAGATTCAAACAGACACAGCTCAGCCCAATAATAAATAGGAGAGTTTAGGGCTAATTATAACAGGCCTTTTAATTTCTATCTGGAGTCACAAAATCAATAGAAACTCCTTGCTTCATTAAATAATTGCAGTTGCCAATAGCTGGAGCGGTTCCATTTGCAGATGTGCTAAAAACCTGTTTATTTAGTGGTTATCTTGTTCCAAAACCCTTTTTTTCCCCAAGGAGCGAAGCCACAAAGCTACAGAGAAAGGGAGGACATGAGGAGGAGGGAACATCTTGGGCTGATGTGAAAGAAATAGGGTTTGTACTGCGTTTTCCTCCAAAATTCAAAAGTGATGGATTCTTCCTCCCTCTACCTCTAAATCTCCAGTAGTGCATGGAGAGATGAAGGCAAAGTAGTTTTGGTTTAAGTGGGAGAAAAATTTAATTTTCTTGGCCAAATTCTTCATGGGGGTGAGAGCAAAATTTGAAAATGAAGTCACAAAGGTTATTCTGGTAGCCATGGACTAAATAAGGTTCTGGAGGTGAAGAAATGAAGGAAAACTCATGTAAAAACCACTTTTTTTTTTTCCCTTTACAAATCTGTTTTGTGTACTGGAAAAAAGAAAAGACAGACCAGTAGCATGTCTTGAAAGCCTTCAGTTACTCCTCTCCGCACGAATCTGTCTTGTCATTTGTTATCTTTCTCCTACTGACTTGAAATGCTCAAAATTCATTTAATCTTCTCAAAAAATCCAATTGGATTTGTATGTTTCTGGAAATTTTACCTTTTCAGGGTAGGAGGAGACAGTAAAACCTTCAACCAAAGGCTGGACTTTTGGTTGTGTATTGGACTCGATGATCTTGGAGACCTTTTTCAACCTTGATGAGTCCACGATTCCAATAAGAGGAGCAGATTAAAGGAGATATCCTACAAACATCTGGAATTTGCTCTGTCTGACAAACTTCATGTCTGCAGACTGACAATTTATGGATAAATTTGATTTTTTTTACCCCTAACTCCCAGGAAACAGGAGTTGTGGAGGTGAGCAGCACCAAGAGGAATGGCCTTCAGTGAAAGTGAGGATGAAATTGTGTTCCAACATTAAAGCAAAAATGGATCTGTCTCAGGCTGTGGGATATTCTGCTGGCTGGAGACACTGGTGGCTTATGCTCATTCTCTGCTCTCTTGAAACCAAAATTCTTCACGAAAACAACCAATTATGGAGCTTCTTCAAAAGTCTCCCTCTGGTAATGAACAGCCTGATGCCTCCCAAACCAATCCAAGCTGCAATCTGTTCTCCTGCTGAGCTCCAAGCAAGTAATCAGGGTTTCTCGAGGTGTTTACACTGAATTGTAACAAAAATCTATTAGGATTAAGTGATGACTGAAACAAGCTGAACTGGCAAAACAGACAGCAGAGTCTATCAGCTTTTCCATCTCCCATCCAAATATTTATGAATCTGGTTTTTAGCAGCACCAGCTGGCTGGGAGCTGACTGAATATGTGGATGTCTAAAAATCTTAGGTTCATTCCTTAAGGTCTGGATAAAGGCAGGCCCATCATTACCTATTAGAAGAAATCTTTATTTTTGGGAATAAAATCTGGCAAAGCACTGGGCATAAACAACATGAGCCCTTTAATCAAATTTTGGCTCACATATCTTGCAACAAAAGAGAACACCTGACATTTTCAGGGAGTAGCCAGGTTGTGAGGGCGGAACCAAGGAAAGTGAAGGAGTATCATGGTGGAACAAAACAGACAAGTGTCACCTTAGCATCAACAGCTTGGAACAGCCAGGAAATATTCCCTGGCTTGCAGATTAAAATGAACATTTCAATTGTTCCATTCACAGTGTGCCTAAGGCAGTCTGTAGTGAAGGGTATTAAAGCATCTTTTAAAACACATTTCCTGAAAAAAACCTTGGCTTTGTGGGGACCTTGAACAAAAAGTGAATTGGAAACAAGGAGAATTATGTAGCTGAATTCAGGTTCTGTCTGAGCTGTTTCAAGTGTATGGAAATGGAAGAGGAGGCTTCATTCTTTGCCACGGGGAAGGGAATTTGCCATCAGTGCTTGCAGCTGATGCTTGAAGAGTGGTTCAAAACTTATCCATGTCTTGTGTTTTGTATTTGCTCTCCATCCATCTACCAGAATCCATCATATTTTTGGTCATGGTCCTGATTTGAAAGGTTTTTTTGGTAGGGGCTTTTGGGTGATTCTACATGAGTTCATAGAATCATAAATTCATACAATGATTTGGGTTGGAAGGGACCTTAAAAATCATCTCATTCCAACCCCCTGCCATGGGCAGGGACACCTCCCACTATCCCAGGTTGCTCAAGCCCCATCCAAAATGGCCTTGGACACTTCCAGGGATGGGGCAGCCACAACTTCAGCAGAGAAATGACATATATTGAAAGCAGGGCAGTTGGAAATGAAACTGCAAATATCCACTGTGTGGAATATTGCACTCAGAAGGAAGCAGACTGCGAGGACTGGGGACTGATAATGATACCCAAAACAGGGAGAAATCCAAGTGTATATCAGACCTTAAGGAGCAGAAACAAGAATACAGCAAATTTTGGGAGCATCTTGAGCCTGATATTTCCTTACTTTTTTTATGTGTGTAAGTGACTGAGACCAGGCTGGTTAAGGCCTGGTGGAAGATTCCCTGTTCACCGTAGCGGTTTGGAACTCGATGATCAATCCAAAACAAATAATCCAATCCAAAAGATTCCATTATTCTATGCCTCTGTGACTCTGTGACTGGCAGCTCTCATACTCTGAGGGTAGTTCCAGGTCATCTCAGTCATGGCCTGGTGAAGCTGCCTCTCTTCTCCAAACAGTTTTTCCCATTAAAACAAGGAGCTTTTCTGTCCCCTCACAATGCACAAGAGGAGACTGGGAGCTGTGTTGTGCTAATGCCAGGCTGTCCACCCATCCAATCCTTGTGCTCCCAGCCTTGTCAGTCTCACAGGTGTGTCTGGGCCAGATTAACTCGAGTTGCCCAAGCAGAGCTTTAAAATTGACCCTGTTCAGTGAGCAAGGCCACTCAGCCTTGCAAGGACAGATGGTGCAATTAAGGAGAGCAGCTCTGCTGCCACATTCAACATGGTCACCCTCACTTCGGTATGTGTCCTGTTGTCTGAAGAGGGCTGGAGGCCAGCCAGACATCCCTGTGTTTGTGTTTCCTTGGCAGATACTACTGGAATAAGATTAAACAGCTCTGCTAGACCCAAAGATTGGGTCACTGGCAAGGCTGGTGGTGAGATGGTGACCCTGACCTCCTGCAGACCAAACAGCCTGAATTTGTATCCACTTTGGGCTTCATTTCCCATCTTTACTACTCTGTGGGAGCTGAGGATCAGTGTAAATCAAGATGGTGTTCCTCTTTTTCATAACTGAGCTGAAAATTCCCCCGTGCCAGAGAAATAATCAAGGAATGACAGCACAGAGCAAATGTAGTTCAGCAGCCAGGTCAAGGATAAGGATGAGGGATGGCTGTGGAGAAAGATGAGGAATTTTGAGGATACCTCAATGGGATCCTGGGATGCATTGGGAACAACATCGCCAGCAGGTCAAAAGGTGAGGCACATCTGGAGTGCTCTGTCCAGTTCTCAGAACAGGAGGGACATGGAGCTCCTGGAATGGGTCCAGTGGAAGGCAGTGAAGGTGATTTGGGACTGCAGTGTCTCTGCCAAGGAAAGGCTGAGGGAGCTGGGGCTGTTCAGCCTTGAGAGGAGACACAGCTGAGAGGAGACCTCATCCCTGTCTGTTCCTCTCTGCAGGGAGGGCTCAGAGAGGGCCCAGGCTCTGCTCTGTGCGGCCCAGCAATGGCACAAGAGGAACTGGCAGGAACTGATCCCAGGAAATTCCACCTGGACATGAGGCAGAACTTCTTCCCTGGGCAGTGACCAAGCCATGAACAGAGATCAGAGAGGGTGTGGAGTCTCCCTCACTGGAGATATTCCAGAGCCCTCTGGACACAATCCATGTGCTCTGGGATGGCCCTGCTGGAACAGGGAGGTGGGACCAGATGCCCCATTGTTGTACCTTCCAGCCTGACCCATTCTGTGATTCCATGACTTTGTGATTTTGGAAAGCTCTCATGCTTCTCTTATTTTGGCCCAAATGAGAATGAATGGATGGACGCAACCCACAGACACAGATCTGTGCCAGTTGCTGAGCACTCCCACATTTCTCCACCAGAAGACAGAGAAAAGCTCAGGAATCTTTGACCAGCTGGTTTTCGTGCTGGGAAACAAATCTGAAAATCCAGTCTGGCAGATAAAGCTGCAGGAGTGTAAACAACGGATAGAACAGTCAGATGAAGATTGAAATGGATCAAACAGATCAAACAATGGTCTTGCCTGTGGAAAAATGACACTTTGGGGGTCAAACTTGGATTCAAAACTAATTAGAACCTGTGTTTCAATGCCACAAGGACAACTGCTGTGAAGACCGACAGAGAAACTGGGTATTAGAGCATCTCATACCATTAAGTTCTCCCTTAAGCTGGCTGGTTTGCTCATTTGCCATGGTATGTTTTGGAAGTGATAAAGGTGTTATTTGAGAATCCCAGAAACTTCTGTGCTGGAAAGGGAAGTTTTCCATTATCATTAGGGGAAGGACACTGGTGATTGCTCAGGAGCACACGTAAGGGCAAGCAGGATGATTCAGGGAACTCGTGGTCTTGGTTATGAGAAAATATTATCCAGACATGACCTTTAGTCAGTTCATCTCAGATGAATAAAAACGCATCCTGCCTCTAGAAGTTACTGGAGGCACAGCTATGGGGAGATCTCCAGGACTTTTCATGGCAGTAACTAATTCAGAAATAAGACCTGATAGGTGAAAGAGGGAGGAGATTGTCAGAAGTCTCAGGAATCCTCAGGACAAATCACAGGGAATTATTTTTGCAGCAAATGCCACCATACCAAAGGCTCTCATGCCACCTGCCTCAGACAAGGAATGAGCTGGTTGTTGTTGGCCACATCAGCCCAGAATGTGACTGCCTGGGACTTGTAATGCACTAATGATTTGTTAGAAAACTTTATTTAATTGTCCTGAGGCTCCGGGCTTGGTGGAATCAAAGGTTGGCCTTAAACCCATCTGGTTCCATGGGCAGGGACACCTCCCACTATCCCAGGTTGATCCTAACCCCATCCAAGCTGGACTTGAACACTTCCAGGGATGGGGCAGCCACAGCTTCTCTGAGCAACCTGTGCCAGGGCCTCACCACCCTCCCAGGGAAGAATTTCTTCCTGATTTCCAATCTAAACCCACCCTGCTTCCATTTAAGTGCATTCCCCTTTGTCCCCTTGGTGACAGTTCTGGTGAAAATCTTTCAAACACAAATCAGTTTTTGTTCTGACAATATTCATGAAAGAATTTTAATGTTTCTCCACAAATCATCTTGGGAAAAAGTGGAGATTTTGCCTTCTCAGGTTTTTTCCTGAGGTTTTATTACCCAGCTGTCTAAAACTCCAGAAGATATGAGAACAGTTACTGGTAAAGAAATGCATCCCTCCAAGATCTCTGTCTTTTGTTACAACTGGTGCAGGGATTGAAACATTTATTGTTTTCCTGCAAGTTCAGATCCCACAATCCCCCATAACTCTTACTCTGACTGCTTTACAGCAAAATTCAGCCTTGAGAGGGCATGTGTTGTTCCCTGAGATATTTAATGATTGCTGAGCACAGGTAACTGTTTCTACCTGCCATAAAGTGGGGTTTGAGCAGCCATCAGCAAGAATTTGCAATTTAACGCCTCGCCAAGGCATTGTTTAATTGACAGTAACTCTCTGAACTCAACACTGCAATATTGAGGAATTAGACAGGAGAACAATTTGTGGACAACAAGTAAGTGCTGAAGCTTCTTCCTCTTCAGCTGTCTTGTTCCTTCAAGCTGTCATTCAGTATAGTCCCTCATCTCATTCTCCTCCACTGCCTTGGCTGGGTTCACCTTGGAAGGGCTAATTAGGTACTTGTCAACCACTGTCTCCTCCTGAGTCCTGAAAAGGGGAGCTAAAATCAATTTGTCTTTCCAGCAACATCAACCAGGCAGGCAGGCAGGCAGGCAGGCAGGCAGGAAGGAAGGAAGGAAGGAAGGAAGGAAGGAAGGAAGGAAGGAAGGAAGGAAGGAAGGAAGGAAGGAAGGAAGGAAGGAAGGAAGGAAGGAAGGAAGGAAGGAAGGAAGGAAGGAAGGAGAAGGCAGGCAACAGAATGAGTGGCAGGGAATAGTGAAGCCCCTGAAAACAATTATACTGAGAACTTGGATGAGTTTCTATCAGTTTGACGAGGAGAGTCTGGACTGAGTTATTCTATTTAAAAGAGAGACAGCGAGGCACAACATGGATTTACTTGTGGTCAACCATCAGCAGGAAGAGGAGTTCATGGAAGTTTTTGTGGATAACTCCACGGGCACTGCTGCATTCAGTACCTTGGTCCAAGTTGTAGGAAGGTCCTTCCTAGTCCTAGGAAGGAGGTCTTAGCTGAGAGGCCTGAACTGCAAAGCCCACAAAGAAAGGGATTTCTGCTACAGAATCATGGAATTAGGTAGTTGTTAAGGTTGGAAAAACCTTCAGGTCCAACTTTTGACCAAATACCACTGTGCCCACTAAACCAAAAAGCAAAGTGAATATCACAAAAAGAATAATTTAGAGACCTGAGCATCCCAGAGATCCACTATGAAAGGCAAGATGCACAGAGAAGCCAACTTAATTCCCAAAATAAACACCTACTGGTTATTTTTTTTTATTCTTGAGGAAGTTTTAGAGTTGCCACAACATTAAAGTGTTTTGGGTTCTTGGATTCATTTTGTGGAACTCTCTGAGGTCAGAGAATTTTCCAGTTGTTTGGGGAAAGAATTTTCTAAGAGTCCCCAGACAGACTGCATTTTTTTAGGGAATACAAGCAATTGGCCATTCCAAGAAAAAAGGCAGTTGCATTTCATGAAATGCCATATATATACAACAATAAAATTAATTTTTCTCTAGGTGTTTTGCCTCTGTTTTTTCCTTCATCCTACAAGTCCTTAGAGAAAGTCACTTCAGGAAAAAAAAAAACTTTGAGGAAATTGCTAATACTGTTTAATACCTGGCTCACCACATCCAGGAAACCTGCTGTGCCATTGTCAGTGGATTTGAAATGGGTATTAACTCCAATTTTTGAGATTTCTGCTACAGGAAGTCATTATTTTTAAGCATAAATATTTTCCAAATGGATGATTTTTGTGCAAATTAATTACTTGTTCCCGTATTATTTACCACTGGCCCATTTTTCTCAAAGGAAAACAAAAAACCCTCTTTCCAAAGGCTTCTAAACAGTGATAATTAATATATGGCTTTTATGGGTCTCAGTTTGTTGCTGGGTTCAATTAAATCTCAGGGTAACAGAACTGTTCCAGCTTCAAAAAGCAAAATCCTTGCAGATGCTCCCAGGCAAGGCTCCAAAGCCAAATGGGAATTTTGAACTGCTCTGCTCTGTCTGGACCTTGAGGCAAGGCTGCAGGCAGGATTTTCTCCAAATTCTGACCCTTTTCGGTCACAGATCTTCAGGTGCTCTTCACCTTCCAGAGGATTTGGCTGTAGCACCACAGTCAGTGCAAGGAAACTGCAAAGGGTCACATCCACCCACCCCTTACCCAGGTAAAACTTTTTCCTGTGCCTTATTTAGAGTTTTCCATGCCCTATTTAGGTACTTCCACAATAACTTGCAAAGTTGGAGAGGAAGAGACAGGGACATCGAGCTCATGCAAGATGTATGGTTGCATTTGTGAACGGGAATGGAGATTGCCCCACTTATTTCCTCTGGAGAGATTGAAAGTGCCTCACACCCATTTAATCTTATTTTTAACTCTAAGTGGGTGCCTGAATTGCATCGCTTTCAATGGGAAATGAAAAGTGTTTCAGTTTCCTTGCTGAATAGGAAGGAGTCAAGCCCCAAATCTGGACATTAAATTCGAAGGCGCTGGCAAATAAAGGATGGGATTTATTGCTTTCTTTTTTGATAATTTTGCTTGTTCCCTGAATGTCACCCACTGAGTGTGATACATAGGACAGATCCACATCATATTTAAGGCCTCAAACTGGGCAACCTCCAAAGGCTGCTGGTTCTGTTTTCATGTTTTTGGCATGCCTGAGGAATCTCCATAATTTAGGCAGAATATTTGGTACAAACCCATACTTCGTGCACTTTCAGTCTCCACCACTCCAGCTTCTCTGTGACAAGAATTCCTGAGTGTATCCAGAGCTCTGCCCTGAATTCAGACACTCTGGGCACCTGACCCCAGACACCCCCAGTCTGCCCTTCTCCCTTTTAGGTCACACACATTCTCCTAGGTAGGTGGCACCTCAACTTGTATAAGTTTTGGGACCTTCCAGGAAGTCCTGAGACCTTTCAGGAAGCCCTGAGACCCTCCAGGGTGAGGTCTCCTTGCAGACCCTAAATTTCAGGTGTTTACAACAGATGTTTCTTCATCTGAGGCAGCTGATCATGTTCCCACTGTGGGCAAAGGAGGTGCAGTCAAGAGAATCAGAGAATTCACCCCTGGCCAACCCAAGGACCCTCATCTTTTTCAGGATAAGATGAATTCTGGAATGGTTGGGGTTGGAAGGGAGCTTTAAGACTGCATAGCTGCAACCCCCCTGTCATGGGTAGGGACGACCAGAGCAGAATGTTCCAAGCTCTGTCCAACCTGTCTTTGAACATTTCCAGGGATGGGGCAGCCTCAGCTTTTCTGGGAAACTTCTGCCAGGGCCTCACCACCCACAAAGGGAAGAACTTCATTCTAAAATCCAATCTAACCCTGCCTTCTCTCAAATTAAAGCCATTCCCCGCTTGTCCTATCACCCCTTTTAAGAAGGACAAAACCTATTCCCCTGGCATCTGCTCATCACATTGCAAAAGTCCACAACTTCTTTGTCTCTTTCATTTATGTGAGAGTTGTGGATGTTGCCTTTTAAGAAACCCTCTCCTTATCCCTACAAAAAGCAGGACTTTCCAGACTCCTTGAGGTACTTCCTGCTCATTTGAGCATGATGGGGATCCCTCCAAGAAGGAATTTTGAAGGCTTCCAGGGTTGGTGACTGCACCACTTCCCTGGGACCCTGTTCCAATGCTTACCCACTCTTCAGGGGACATGGAAAGCTGTGATATATTGGGACCACTCCAGACTGGTCATAAAGCAACCTCTGACAGCTGTGGCTCAGCTCATCTTCCATCCCCAGAGCAATGCAGCAGCTGGATGGAGCAGGAGGCTCAGTCCTGTACAACTGTAATTTATGCCTTGACATGTGGGGAAATCTGTGCAATTTATGATTCTTCTACTGCAGATGTGACCTGTTCGAGCAGGACCCCACTTTTTGGGAAACTGAATTGTCTGAATGGCTTTGTAGATGGTGCTTGCTCCAAACCCTTGTGGGTGGAGCAAGCACCATCTACAAAGTCATTCAGACAATTCAGTTTCCCAAAAACTGAATTGTGTTCAGTGCCTAAACTAGAAACATGTCTTTTGATTTCTCTTTGCTTTATTTAAGTTATGCTAAAATATACATTTTGCATGGAGAAGGGAAAGCAAATGAACAAGGCAGGACTCTGAAGGAATATTCCCTGTCTCCAGCAACTATTTCAGGGCTGGAATAACTGGAATGCTACAGCTTCCCTTCTCTGAATGAGTCTCAAAATCTCCAGATCACTCCAGTTTCATGGCATTTCTAAAGAATAAATAGTAAAAATATAGTGATTCCTGGTTAATAAAAAGATATTTGATAGAAGTAATATGGCAGCTTTGGCAGCTCCAGGACTTCATAACGCTTTGTATTCACAATGTAAAACATAGAAATACTCCTGGTCTAAACATGTGAACCCCAAACCCACTCACAAAGCAAAGGAAAACCCAAAACAATCCTGGCTAAATGGGTGAGCAGCCACTGCTAGATTTTATAGCCACCTCTTTGTAAGATCTCTGTACCTTCAAGCCCTTTGTTATGCATTTTAATCTCAAATTCCACCTAATAATGAAAGTCACATCCCTTCTTGGTGTATCCAGAAAAACACTTCCCACTCTTTCCTTCTCACCACTTGGTCCAACCAAGCAAACCCACTCTGATCTGAGAGATTCTTCCCAGGAGCAGCAGATGGAGGGTCACCAAATGTGCGACGTTTGCAATCTTTTCTTTCCCCCTCTTTGGTGTTATTCTTCCCTCTTCTAACATTTGACAGAAACCAGTGTGAAAACAGGAAAACACGATGGTGTTCAGCCCTCCTTGGGGCTGTGAATATGAAATTTTATGGTGCTGGAGAGACAAAGGTCACCCTCCCTTCCCCTGTCCCACCTCCATTTACACTATAAATCTCTCCCTCATGTATAAATTGAGGAGTGTTGCTCACCAGTAACCTCCTTCCTCCAGAAAGGTTTTCAGCTCCCTTGTTTAAAACTGGATATTCACAAACCACCGGGAGGTTTCATCTTATTTTCTAAAGGTGTGTGAATAAATTACCACAACTGAGGTGGAGCAGGCGGCACATGGGGACCTTTGAGTGGGAGGTGAATGCCACAAGAACCCTCTCATGCTGTGCTCTGATGTTGGTGCCCCACAGCTCATCCTTTAGGCTTCTATTCCAAGAAAAGCTGGGAATTTTTTTTGTTGTTATTATTATTATTATTATTATTATTATTATTATTATTATTATTATTATTATTATTATTATTATTTCCTAGTAATGTTTTGTAAGTCACAGCAACAACACGATAACAGAGAGCTCAGTGTGTTCAACAATATGTAAATATTTTCCTGTGGGAAATGAGATAGAAAATTCATGTCCACAGATTTCAAAAGGTCACTTAGGCAGCAGTGTTCGAACACCAGCGATCTGCATCCCAGCTGCCTCTGGCAATAATTCCTGTTTAGGTGCTTGCCAGGCATGGAGAGCATGGGAAGTGAGGTGTGTAATGGGGATGGAAGAGGGATGGAGGACAGGAGACCAAGGCACCAAACAGGAGAGGTGAGAAAGAGACACAGCAAGGAGGGTCCTTCAGACACAGAATTTGGTGGTCTGAAGTTATGCTAAAGGCATTTCTCAAAATACTCATTTACAAATGTCAGTGTTGTTCTGTTCCAGGGCATTTTGCATCTTTTGGAAAAAACAAAGAATCATGGAATGGTTTGGGTGTGAGGGACCTCCAAAAGGCACATGGTGGCATTTTTGGGGTGTCCTGTGAAGGGCCAGGAGTTGGATTCCATGATCCTGATGGGTCCATTCCAACTCAGCATATCCCATAATTTTGTGATTCTGTGATCATCCATCTCCAACCCCTGCCATGGGCAAGGACAACCTGGAAGTGTTGTAGGCTGGGTTGGATGGGGTTTGGAGCAATCTGTTCTAGTGCAAGGTGTCCTTACCTATGGCAGGGGGTTGGAGATGGATGATCATTAAGGTCCTGTCCAACTCAACCTTTTCCATGACTTTATGATCTTTTTTTGGGGTTTCCCATGGAGGAGGAGGCTTTGCACACTGTGTCCTGTGCCTGATTTATTTTAAAAACCCTTTGCTTTGCCAGGTTTCTTTCAGTTGACACATTTTATTTTCTTCATTTACTCTGATTTACATTTCCTACTCCGGCAACAACTCATGCACTTCTTTATGTTATTCATCCTTTGTCTTTAAGGCTGTTTATTTGTGATTGACTGCCATCAGCCCTTCTGTAGCAGACTGAAAAGATTAAGAGGTTGGAGATGACAAAAAGAAGAGCCTGTCAGAAGAGGGAAACCTTTAGCCTTCTTTAGCTGGGTGCAGAATTTTGGCTTGAAGTAGGTAAAATTAAAGTGGGTTTGTGTGTACATGTGGTTGGTGTTAGATCCTCTCCTCTGTGTTTCTGAATTCTGGGGAAGTGGAAATAATTCCTCCTGAATTTGCAGGGGTCAATGCACAAAGAGACACAGACCACTGAGTGGTGGCCCTGTGGTGGGTCACAAGAGTCAAGATGGGTAGAAGGTGCTGACACTTCAAATAGCTCTGTAAAAATAATTTAAAATGTCTCTGTAAGATTCGTTTTAAGGTTTTCTTTAAGCAGCTCCTGAAGTTAAAGTACCTAAGAGAGTGTGTTTGAACAGTGTGAAAATGTCACAGCATTTTGGGGGATACAAATCTTTGTTTTTCATCAAGCCCTCTGGCAAAGCACAGCACAAAGGACAGAAATCCCACATCAATGAAATGAGTCATTATTGCAACCACTTTTGGGCTGGGAAATGGAAGCTTGGACTTGCTCAGAGTGAGGAGCTTAAAGATCATTGCCGTAACCAGGATGAGTTTGATAAAACCTGGTTTTCCCTTCCTAAAGTCCTGAAAAAGAGCTTTTACCTCCCTCCACGTAAGTTTTAAAATAATGTCAATATTGAAATAACATCCAGGCTTTCCTGCCAGGTTTTCTCTCAGGCTTTTTTTCCTCCCTCTCTTCTTTTCTCTCTTGACAAAGGCTCATTTGGTTTATTAAAATAATGTAATGGAACTTTTATACTTTTTTTTTTTTAACTGAGGTAAGGAGAGTTAAAAAAAATATCTCCAATTTATGACTTTTTGCTTTTAGGAGGGAAGTATAGAAAGTTACAAGTCACCTACACTGGAGTCAGTACTTCATCTTTTATCACACAGTTGAAGTACCACAGATTGGTCTCAAATATTTTCCTGTACATGGTCAGTTCCAGGTATCAGCCTTTTGTAGCACATTTTTTACTGATAACCACTTTGCACTGAACATTCTCCAAGTCCCTCTAGCATGGAAAATGGCTGTGCAAGGAAAAGAGGTTCAGCATTGCTCAGAATTCTTAAATTTTTTCCCTGATAAAAAATAAGTGCTGTCCCCTTGGAATGTAGTGGCTCCATATGAAATAATGGATGAGTTAAGTGCTCTGTGTTATGTCCCAAAGTAATTTCAAGTTTTAATTTTCCATTTATAAAGAACACAATAATTGAGATTAGGTTTCTTCCCAAAACCAAAGGATTTTGCTGTCTAACGTGGCATTTTTCTGCAGACAGGAATTATTTACAGACACAAGAATTCCTTAAATAACTTTGTGGTTGCAGGGCCATCCCTCCATGGGTGCACTCTGCATCCTGAGCTCAGTGTGACATCCACAATTCCCTTCCTGCCTCTCATCCTGTTATCATCCCGAGGTGGGCTCTGGGTGCGGCTCCAGGAACTGTTCCAAAGGCAGAGAGCCCAACATTCCCATACCCTTCATTCTAAACAAGAAATACTAGAAATATAGTGATTATTGGTTAATAAAGAGATTTTTGATGGAAGTAATATGGCAGCTTTGGCAGGACTTCACAATGGATTGGGAAAATCCTGGTTTGCCAAATGATGACCCAGGCACGTGGAGTCTGATTTGCTCTGCTGACAAAGTGGGAATGCAGAGAGAGAGATTGATTTGAATTTGAAAAGAAGAGGGCTGTTTGGTGCTAATCCGGGCTCCCTGATACTGAAATGAAATATTTGGATTTCAGTGTCAGGTGTCTATCTTGGCTGGCTGCCTCCTGCTGACTCGCTGGGAATGGAAATCCCTCTTTGTTTCAGTCCTGACACAGGCATGGAAATGTTTTCCAGTGGAAAGCCAGGGGAGATGTAGGAGCTAGGAAATCTTCCACCTTTTATTCCATGGGAGATTTAAACCTGTTCCCAGCCTGGATCCAGCCTGTGATGACACTGCAAACCTGCTTAAGAGCATTAGTCAGAATGCCAGCATTTATCCACTCAGCAATGACTCCTAATTCCCATTACAGGCAAATCCCCATCTCTCGCTGCAGCTTGATTACAACGGTGATTAATTTGAAAGTCAACATATTTACCCAAAATACAACATCATTAAAAAGACTAAACATAAACCTGCATATTTACAAATATCTTAACTTGACGTGATTAAAACAAACAGCCTCCCCTCTTGCTTGTTTGGATCCAGGCAGATGAGCCTCTTTTCCACCTTTATATTTTCATGTCAATAGATGGCACTAGCATTTTCTCAATTTTTCACTGCAATATTAGATTTCCTTATGATGCTTCTTGCCCTCACTCGGGTTTTCAAAGGATAGAATTGCTTATTTCCAAGGGGATATTTTATCCTTAGTAAATATATAATATCACTCCAGTTTGGCTCTCAGCAAGTAAATCTTTGCATACTTCATAAAGCTTCAATGCCACAAGACTGATTTTTTTCCCATTGTGAAAACAAAATGAATTTAAAGTTTTCATTTCCATACTGATGGGATAGTTCACCAGGAAAACCCTGTAGGATCTCTGTATAGGGTGCCTTAAAAATCTTATGGCTTTTACTCCATCATCACAGTGAAAACAGAAAGACATTGCTCCTTTTCAATTATATTTTTATTTGAAGAATGAGCAGTGGGTTGCATGAAAAGCAGAGATATTAAAAACTGTGAATAAGATTCTTGGTTTGTTTTACTCTACCCTCACAAATACATGAACTGGTGAAGCTTCCCTTTTCATACCAGCTCAGCTTTTCTAATTAAACCTACACTTTAGGAAAACATATCTTAACATTCAAGCAGATGTTCTTGTAGCTGTCAGTACAGAGTCCTCTTGAATTAAAACAAAAATTCAGCCGGTCATCGCCATCCCAAACAATTTTTAGTTTTCGTTTGTCTGTGCTTAGAGAGGATGTTGATGTGAACATCTCCTTCATGGCGGGAGAACCAATGGATTTGGATGTCAGAGGTAACAAGAGTAAAGAGGGCACAGATTCAGTTTCTTGTTTTGCCAGAGAGACTTTGTAGGAACAATGTCAAGACAAAATGAAAAGTTTGCTGTCTCAGTTCCCCACATGTTCCTAAAAGTGATTTCTTCAACTTGTGAAGTTATTGGTGAGGATAAAGATAATGGCAGGAATTCTTTTCCTATTTCATAGAATCACAGAATGGTTTGGGTTGGAAAGGACCTTACAAACCACCTCATTCCAACACTTCCGCTATCCCAGGTTGCTCCAAACCCTGTCCAACCTGGCCTTGAACACTTCCAGCCAGAGAATTCCTGCATGACCTGTGCCAGGTCCTCACCACCCTCACATGGATGAATTTTTTTCCTGCTATCTCATCTAAATCTACCCTTCTTCCTCTTCAAACCATTCACCCTTGTCCTGTCCCTGGGGTGCTTTGCCACGTGTGCCACACATTGAACAGGATTCAAAGGGAACTTTGGTGAATCTGTCAGCCATGGAGTCTAATTAATAAACATGCAAATCTCCTGATATACACATATTGGTCATGCTCCCAGTCCACCCAGATTTAGGAAACAGACACAAGTTAAATCAACTGCAGTCAGAGATGGGAAAGTCCCCCTGGTGCTGTTCTGAGATAAAATCAGGTCATGACTCAGGAGTTATGATGGGAACCCAAAGGAACAGGTGAACCCCGGACGCCACGAGGTTTATTCTCCTCAGATCTCTGCATTACAGACAGATCTGTTTAACTCTGGCAGGTAATTGTCAGCTGGCCCAGGGCAGCAGCATTCTGCTGTTGCAATTTTATGCCTTTAACAATCATGGTGCCTCCATTTATGAACACAGAACTAATTAACATGCCAGTTAAAACACCTGGGTTTTGACACGGGGGCAAGGAGAAAGTGCAGGAATCAAACCACTACAATTAATTATGTTCACTTCTCAGAGCAAGGCACCGGCGTCCTGGGATTTTCTGCCTGTCTTCGTTGCCTTTGTTCATCTCCCTCCTTGGTAATAATGCAACACTTGTAGAAATTAATTTGGTGGAAATTGATTAAAGGTGGACATTGTTTGCCCAGGAAGGTAATTGTCTCTGACACCCGGTGTTGGGAAAGATGTGCACACAGAGATGCAGAAAGGTGCGTGTTAATCTTCTCCTCTCGAGCTGGAAGTGCTAGGAGGTGAATCAAGGGGGTGAAATCAGCCAGAAAACATGGAAAGGAAGAGAAATAAAATGCAGGCTACATGTAAGGAAAGTGAGTTCAGCTGCAGAGTCCAGCAAGAGAGAGAATTTCCACAGAATCATAGGATCAGAGAATGGTTTGGGTTGGAAGGGAGTTTTAAGACTGTCCAGTTCCATCTCTCTTAGGCAGGGATAACTTCCACTAGACCAGGTTGCTCAGGGTCTTTAGCTCTTCCAGGGATAGAGAAGTCAGAGCTTCTCTGGAAAATTTCTTCAAGTGTCTCATTCCCTTCACAGGACAGGATTTTTTCCTAATACCTGATTTAATTCTACCCTCTTTCAGTTAAAAGCCTTGTTCTGTCACTAATTCCATTAATCTAAAGGACTATGCCTAACTGATCCAACTCAGTGAAAATCTGCTCACACTTGAATATTTGGTTCTAATTTCTGGGCATTAATATTTCCTGTAATTAAAGTTTAGGCTCTGATCTTCATTCCTCCTCCAGTTTATGCAGGTAAGACTGTCCAGGGAACAGGTCAAACACATCTTGTGGTTCCTCCTGTAATAACTTGAATGAGAACAACTTTTAATTAGTTATTTATTTATCCAGCCAGTCTGGAAGGTGTCCCTGCCCATGGAAGGGGGTTGGAATGAGATGATCTTTGAGGTCCCTTCTAACCCAAACCATTTGAGGATTCTATGATTTCTCCTTCTGATCGTACACCCCCAGATGATCACTAGAGGGGAATCTCTCCATCCAGATGCTTTCCCTGTTGTCCCATCAACAAATGAAGGAAAGCTTCATCCTCTTCCATCCATTTCTCTGCCAGTGGAAGTGGAAGTCCTGGGCTTCAGCTAAAACCAAGGATTGCTCTGTGCCATTTGACATCACACCCAAGAGCTGATCCAAATGGATTTTAGCCTGGAAGTCAAGGGTTAAGTTACAGACAAATCACTGAGGCATGAAGAAGAAAATGGGAAAGTAAGGAAAGGTGATTATGGAAAAGCACACAGGGTGAAACCTAAGAGCAAAATTCCAGACAGGGAGTAAGAAAACCCTGTTCTGATAACAGGATCCCAACTGCCTAATAAAACTTCAGCAATTTTTCCATTATTAGTGGAGTCTGAGATCATAAATGAAAAAACCATAAATGAAAAAATCTTAAATGAAAAAGAGAGCAGAGCAAAAATCAGAAAGAGTAAGTTAGGAATGCTGCATCTTCACGAGGGATTTAAGAAAATTTGCTCATCTCTCTCTAACATC
Organism: Camarhynchus parvulus; assembly: GCF_901933205.1. NCBI lineage: Eukaryota > Metazoa > Chordata > Aves > Passeriformes > Thraupidae > Camarhynchus > Camarhynchus parvulus. The sequence goes on along the minus strand of NC_044572.1, from coordinate 149,682,676 downwards.
ATTTTATCTCTCTATTTCTTTAATATCGATTCTTTTTGTCAACCAGACAAATTATTCTGCAGTATTTTTAACACTTTTTCAGAGCACCATCTGTTTGCATGATAATTTCCCCCAACTCCTTATAAGGGCTGTAATAATCCCTTCATGTTAACTTTTATTATTTGATTTCCAACTGCCTTAGCTCTGAAGGAGCAGCACGGGGAAGCGTGTATTAACAAATAGCAGTTTCCCACAATTCCTACAGAAATTAATCATAAAAAAGGGATTAAGTTTCAACCACCTCATCAGGGCACAGTATTCACACAGGTGTGGGTTGGACTCATGAGGACAGAAGTGCAGAGGAACAGAACAAGCACAGCCCAGCTCCAAAATAAGTTAAACTTGAATGTTTGGGAAAGAGTAAAAACAGAACAGGCAGAGATGATGCATCCTCGATTTTCTTCCATTTTCCAATAAATTTTAGTTCCATACCTGAGATTGTTGTAACTTGACAATTTATTAATCTACAACAGGAATCTTTTCTGTGTTCATTCAACTTCAAAGGACGACTGGGAAACAAATGGTATCTTGCAGCTTTTGCTCTACCTATTAAATTGTCTTTATTTCAACTTGAAATTTTCAGTTTTTCCCTTTTGGTTTTCTTCTCCCTCCTAAGAAGGTGAGAGTGAATGCTTGGATGGGGCTGAGTTGTCGGCTGGGGCTAAACCACAACAAAATATTTAAAAAATCACATCCTTTTGTTTGTTTTGTGTCTGTCTTCCAGTCATTTATTCACCAAGTTCTGGCAGAATAGGGTGAATGGCCAACCCTCACCCTAAAGGCTTCTGGTCTTCCAGCAGCAAAAAAGGGGATACGGATCTCTCATGGAAAGGACTGGAAAGATGAGATAAATGGAGCTGAAGAGTATTTTTAAAGTTTTAATGTATATGTTTATGTGTGCAGTACTCAAATCGTTCAGGCAATTAATGGTACACACACCCCAAAATATTCTATCACAACTCAGGGACATTTGTTGTTGCTACAATATTTAAAGGGGTCCTCAACCTTCAAAACTACCAAAATCCCCTTCCAAATACTTCTCCCTCCTTTCTCAAGGAAGATAATCCTGAATATACATCAGACCTGTGCTGAGACCAACAAAATGCACCCACAGGGCATTGTTACAGCATTTACCTCTGTCATACATGAAATTTGGACCCTGTGCCCCGGGTGTTTCCTTGTTGGGAGCCAAATTTCCCATTCTGTGATTGTCCCCACACTCTGGTAGTATAACCTTTGATGTTCACATTCCAATATTGGATTAAACATTACATGAAGACTTTGCCTTTCAGATTCCTTTTGCTGTACAGTATAAATTTGCCTACTCTGCAGAAGAGCAGCACAAGGACTTTGTTCTTTCATTCCAGCTGAGAGACAATGTCAATAGATAAGTGTGTATTAAAACTTCAAGATCGTTTTATTTAGACTTAATTCAATTAGACTTTTTTGTGCTTTTGTTGGCAGTTTTCTATTAAGGTCATTCAGTCGAACTTATACTTAAAAAGAAATAGCTGCAGAGTCTTGCTGCTTAATATAGAGGAGTGCTTCAGGTGCCAAAGTCCAAGGTGAGTCAAAGGGAACTGTTCAGGTAGATCAGGACGTGCCAGCAAACAACTAACCCCAGCCAAGGCATTGCTGCCAACCCCAAACAAAGATTCTTTTGTCACTTGGTTGTTTAATTTGTGTCTTCTCTTTATAGAGGACCTGCCCACTCACAGAGAAGAGTGGGATTTCACTGAGTTTGAGAAGTCTCAGCAGTGGAGCAGGGTCCCAAGAGCACTGAGAGCTTTCCAAGGGGCAAAACTCATCCAGAGTTTTAAGAACAGCAAAGATATTTTTGAATCTATGTGAAAATCATCATCTGTGGGAGGGAGGCTGCTTTAAAAGAACATAGAATGAGAGAACTACAGAATGGTTTGGGTTGGAAAGGACCTTTAAAGGTCATCCAGTCCAACCCTCCTGCAGTCAGCAGGGACATCTTCAACTAGACCAGGTTGCTCAAAGCCCCATCCAACCCAGCCTTGAACACTTGAAGGGATGAGGCATCAACCACCTTTCATGGCAACCAGCTCCAGGGTTTCTACACTCTCACTGCAAAACATTTATTCCTTATTTCTACTCTAAATTTCCTTTTTTTTGAAATTTAAAACCATCACTCTTTGTCCTATCTCATCAGTCCCTGCAACAACTTGGCCCTGTTTTCCTTATAGGCCCCTTTGAGCACAGAAAGGCTTGTACAGCATCCAATACTCCCCCTCTCAGAGCTCACCTTCAACCAGATGGGAGCAAGGCTAAAGAGATTTGCATTTTGGATGGGATCTAAATCCTGGAAGATGCCACCTGGTCAAGAAAATCAAGGAAAATGAGAGTATGAGGTGTGCTTGAAGCTTAAACAGAGCTGGAAACAGACCACAATCACCCAGAATCATGGAATTATTAAGGCTAGAAAAGACCTCCAAGATCATCACTTCCAGTCTTTCACCAAACACCTCAGTTTTGGTAGGACCATGCGCTGGGGCTTAGAAATCCCTGAGATATGGAACACATTGGAAAAGGTTTTACTGCAACATCAGCAAAACCGGGAATCCTTGGCTGCTATCCCAGGTAAATTAACACTCGTGCCAAGTGCTGACCTGTCTGTAACAAAGGCCTCTGAGTTTGCCACAAAGTGTAATTAATTGGATGGAAAGATGTCCCTGGATTTCAGTGGGATCTGCATCAAGACTCTCAGTGTCAAGGACAGGTCACTTCTGAAGGGACCTATCAAGACCAAAGCAGTGTCCTGCACACTCTTGGCTTTCACTTGTCCCAAGTCTGAAACTGGAGCTGGCAATAAATATCTTCAATTATTAGTGGAAATCTTCAGTTCAGTGATTTTTGATGTTCCTGCCAATAGGCATTTGCAGTGTCTTGGTTGATGTCTCTGCAGAGGCATTTCCTGTTTGCAAATTTCTGTGCCTGAAAAGATTCTCTGTAGTGATGTGAAACCAGAGCTGCCAAAGACCAAGCTCCACAGATTTCATAGTCCAGACACCAAGATGTTTCAAGACCTCTCCCCATCCTACTTTCTCAATATACTATTGATTTTTTTAAAAAATTGATTTCTCTTGAAAATAAGTCATTCTGTGAACTGAATGGAAAGCAGAAACAATAATACCTCGCCAGCAGCTGGCTGCAGGCAGACAAAGCTCATGAATAAATAATAGATAATAGATAGATAATATATAATTTGGATTTGCTGGTATTGGATGAGATCTCACTGTGTCAAAGTTCTTTCCGTGCATGTGTTCATCATGGTGCTGCTGTCCTTCCAAGCTCCATTTAAATCTATCTTAATAAGTTTTAAAATGAGCAGAAAGATATTAGAATTGATGAAGAGATGCTGTTTATACTAGGAAAATATGTTTTAATTATATTTGTAAGAATAGACAAAAACCATTGCAAGGCAAATGCCAGTTGTGTCCAGGATCGACTCTGAGAAACCTTCTTGTCAACTCCTGCACTGAATATCTTTTTTTTTTTCCAAAACATTTGCTTCTTTGGAGAATGAATAGTAGCAAACAGAGGGTTGGCATGAAATCTCCTTCTTTAAATGAAATTATGGGGGAAGAAAAAGAAGGTAAAGGAGATTGAAAGATTCCTGAGAAGATTGCCACGAAAAACATTGATTTATACAGATGCAGACCAAGTAAATATCCAGGAACACATTCAAGGCAATAAACTATCAAAAAATACACTGTGTCCAAAATAACACGGCCAGCAGGACCAGGACAGTGGTGAGGCCACACCTCGAGTGCTGTGTCTAGGTCTGGGCCAACAATTAAAATATTTAGGGGTTGGAGGTGTCCAGAGAAGGGAGTGGAGCTGGGAAAGGGTCTAGGGAATGAATCATGTGAGGAGTGGCTGAGGAGGTTTAACCTGGAGAAAAGGAGGCTCAAGGGAGACCTTATTGCTCTCCACAACTCCCTGACAGGAGGGTGCAGCCAGGTGGGGGTCCGGCTCTTCTCTCAGGGAACAAGGGACAGGACAAGAGGAAATGTCCTCAAGTTGTGCCAGAGGAGACTCAGGTTGGACATCAGGAGGAATTTCTCCATGGAAAGAGTGGTCAAGCACTGGAAGATGCTGCCCAGGGAGGTGGTGGAGTCCTGGTCTCTGGAGGTGTCCAGATGTGGCACTCAGTGCTCTGTGACAAGATGGAGATCAGGCACAGGCTGGACTCGGTGATCTTGGAGATATTTTCCAACTTTTATGATTCTATGATTCTACGAAAATGGGGTTAAAAGAAAGACTTCCTGAAAAATGTCAGACATCTTTGTGGTCCTCCTGCTTCTGGAGTGGGTGAAGTAGAAGCTCTCATCTCTATCACAGACTGCGTTAACACTATTTTATAAATCTCTTTAGTCTGATTATTCCTCTGCAAAGTGTTCAATTGCCACTCTTTTGTAACAGCCAGACTAGCATATTCCTGAGATATTTAGGTAATTAATTACCATACTGCTCAGGACTGCATTTCCTGGAGTTTACATGGATTTTCTGTAATTCTATCATAAAATCATCACAGGAAGGTTCAGGTTGAAAGAGACTTTGAAGTCCATATGGTTCCAACCCCTTTGCCATGCACAGGGTCATGTTCCACAATCCCAGGGTGCTCCAAGCCCCATCCAACCTGGCCTTGGGCACTTCCAGGGATTGGGAAGCCACAGCTTCTCTGGGCAACCTGTGCCAGGGCCTCACCATCCTCACAGGGAGGAATTTCTTCCTACTCTCCAATCTAAATCTCTGCTTATTTAGTTTAGATTGTAGCTGTCATCGCCCTAATTTCCATGTGTGCTGCAGAGATGTAACTATGAGAAAGGAGTAGCTTTAAATTTCTGCAGTTAATTATCAAGATCTATATTGACTCTTCTTGCCAGTTTAGCATCTTGAATGCCCCCACACATCAATGCCAAGAGAAAAGTTCCTACAGCAGAAAGGCCATCCTGTTTTACATTTCCAAGTTCATCTGTGAGGTGCTGTTACGCACAGATTGAAGCATAAGATGCAATTATTCTGGAGCCAGGGAAAGGTAATAGGATGGCTCTACCTGACCTGACTTTGAAATGTGGTTAAAACCACTTAAGAACAAGAAGAAATGTGGCTCCCTGATGCTCATTTTCAGGGGTAAAAAGTGAATCACAGAGTACAGCAGAAAAATATTCTCTTATTACCAGAAGTTATTCAAGGATTTGATGGAGATGTGCAAGAGGGATGTGAACTGCAAGATCAAGTGATAGATCCAGGGCACCATGGTTGAAAATCCCATTGTGAGCTTCTTAAAATGCTGGGTTTTTCTTACATGCATGGAGCACTTTCGAAATCTAAAGATGGAAAAAGCACTCAGTGCTATTATGAAAGATTCCTCAATAATTGATTCACTATGCTAATCCTTCTCCAAAATCAGCCTACATTCTTCTTCCAGTCTCTGCTGCTCAAATCCAGTCACAAAAATGGGGAAAATGAACTGCTTGCAACCAGTCTCAACAGGGAAAAAGACCCCAAAGTTCTCTTTCTGGTTGTTTTTTTTTGTTTTTCTATTTGTTCTCAGTGTGTGGTTACAATTATTTTATTATCTCCTTCTTTGATAAGTTCCAGTTTTTACTGAATAGAATTGTCTTCTGATAATTGGTATTTGAGAGCTGATATTTTCATTTCCAAATTTCAAAGAGCAGGAATGACCTGAAGCAGGAATCTGGTATTTTTGCAGCTGAGTCTATTGGCAAAGTCCATTTTCATGTAGTCAGTTTTGCAGCACTTTTCTACCTGTTGACCACACCAGGATCACTGGATTTCCAATTATAGAATTCCTGTAAAATTCCGTTATGTAGAAACTTCATAAGTGCAGCCAGCTCTTCTCCAGGGAGAAAATAAAACCAGGAAAAAAAGCCAAAAAACCTCAAACCAAGTTATGTTTTGCCATAGTGAATCAGACCTGTGTTCTTCCTGTCCCTGCGTTAGAATAACAACCTCAGGGAAGGATATAGAATTTATTCTTGGAGAGATCAGGGGGAAAACTACATCTAGTACTTTCTAGAAGCGTAGGAAATTACATTATATCTAGTATGGAGATCAAGACCAATTGACCACATTTTGGGTATCCTTGCTTGTGCCTTTTTCTTCCCCCAGATTTTCAAATTTGGATAAAAGCCAATATTTCTCTTGCTGAGGAAGCCTAGCCATGGAAAAGGAAATATCTGACTCCAGAACTTAAGCTAGAGGCCATGGGTGTGTGAATTAAAAAATCACAGAGTGGTTTGGGTTGGAAAGGACCTTGAAGATCATCTCATCCCACCCCCTGCCATGGGCAGGACACCTTCCACTGTCCCAGGCTGCTCCAAGCCCTGCCCAACTGTCAGGACCCAGGGCACACCTCTGGCTGTCCAGGACACCAGGACCCCTGCTAGGGGTCTCAGAGACCCTGTCACAGAGCCCAAGACACGTGTGGTTTTGATTATGACCCATGGAGCAAATTACCAACCTTATATGAAGATCAGCAAGCCACAACAGTTTAGGTAGAATAATAGTGAAATTATCACGGGCTGGAAAAGAAGATTTTGGGTTTTTTGGTATGGGGGTTCAGGAGGCAAGATGGAGGAATCTGGGTGTGTCCAGCCTTTCTCCTTCTTCTTGGCCTCCATCTTCTGCTGTGATGTTGGCACTTGGGGATTGGTTTAGAATAGAAGTGCACTGTCTAACATGGGTGATAGGTATTGGAAAGTAAAAGTAAATATGATATATGTGATTTGTAGTATAAAAGACGACGCAGCCTTGGGGTGGGCGGAGAGTGCCTGGAACTGTCTTGCTGAGCTGACCTCGGCAGGGCAGGAGAAAATTTTTTATAGATAAGATAAAATAAACAACCTTGAGACCAAGAAATGAAGAGCCCTGACTCCTTTTTCAAGCGCTGGGCTGGGAAAAGAGACTTTCGAACTTTTCTTAGGGTCACTCTGACCAGCTAGAGATCCCGACACCCAACCTGGCCTTGGATCCTTGCTGGGATGGGGTGTCCACAACTAAAAAGGCCACAAAATTTTTCTGGGGAAGAGTGGGCACAGCCTGGAGAGATCCATAAAACACAGCTTCCACCCACAGCATGGGGAAGGTTGGGCTGGCAGCCACAGCATCTAAAGATTCTCTACAGCAGCTCCTAAGGACCTTCAAACTCAACAGAAATCATTGTTTTGCAGAAAAAAAAGTCCTAACCACCCCCAGATCCACCACATCTTGATCAATTTGAATTCCTTGGCCTCTGCTGCATGTTTTTTATGTCATATCTCATTTCTTTAATTTATGAAGGAAAAATCACCTGCCATGTCTCTCAGGGAAAGTTGTTTTTCCCTGTTGCCTGGTCCACACCAGGAGCATTGGAGTGGGGGCTGAGGGAAGCACATTCCTGCTCACAGTGAGGGAAAACAGAATCCAAGGACAATAACGGCAGAATGAGATTTCCTTGTCTTGTGAGTTGGAAAGTCTTTGATTGGAAAAATAAAAAACCTGCTCAGTTTAGTTTAATATTTACCAAATAAAATCCAGACGAGCTCTTGCTGCTTGGTTGGCAGAGCAATGGCTCAGGGATAGAACAGAAAAATCATGGAGGTGAGACCCCCTTCAATGGCACTCTGAGGTCCTGAACATGAATTGTCACTGCTGTTATGTTTAAAGGCAGCGGTGTAGATCCCACTTCTCATAATTACTCTGCCATAAACCAAAAACCAATTTTTCAATCGTTTCCTCTGCCGGTTGAAATACTCCCAGCATCTCCCACTTCCCTCAGTTCCTTCAAGCAATCATATGAATTTCAAGGATTTAATTGCAACTTGGAGACTGTTTTGTAAGACCAGAGGCCATAAAACAAATCTTATCAGCCTTGGTAGAGACACTACAAACAGTACTGTGGGTTTTGTGCCTTCAGGGGGAGGGAGAATGGAATGGTTTGGCAGGGAAGAGGAGAAGGGGAAGAGAGGCACAGAAAGCAGGTAGAACATGAATAATTATGGAATAATTTAGGTTGGAAAAGACCCTTAAGATCATTATTGCACTCTGTAAAGATTCACAGAGCGTGGAAGCTGCTCATCATGAAAATGCAAATGACTCACTCTGATCTGAAGAGAGAGCAAAAAATAGTCAAGGACTTGCCAGGGTTGACAGGAAAAGTGTTCAGGCAGATGAGCACCTCACACAACCAGCTTAAAACAGGCACTGATTTTTATATTAACTCAACTGGTGTGTGAGGAAGAAAGAGATATTTTGATGGTAAAAGGGGAAGGAGGCATTAGCTGAAAAAGGAAAAGGGAAGAAGTTTTAATCCTGTTGATATAGAAGGAAAGGGATGCAGGATGCTTTTCCTGACCTGCGCTTTTGAGCAAACCTGAGGGTCACTCCACAGTCATGACAGTCAAAAAATCTCCCAAAATTTATTTCTCAAGCGAATATTTGCTTTCAAACATGACCCCAGCTGCTGTAGGATGGGTGGGACTTTGAAGAGACCTGTCTGAAAGGCCACCCTCATGCCACACAATATCAGATGTCCATTGTAGGATGAAAATGTAGGCAAAAGGATTATTATCCAGATTTTACCTGGGAATTTATCTCTGAATTTCATGGCTCCCATGCTTTTCTGAGGTGGGGAAATGGTTCAGTCAATGTGCATTACCTTGCAAAGGGGCAGCCAAAAAACTTGGCCACCGCACCAAGATTTTAGGGAAACTTTCCCCAAGTTCTTTTCATTACTAAGGAAAATAAATAAGACTTTCACTTCTGTACATTCAGGTTAAAATACAAGAGTTATAAATCCCCAGTCCCATTCTCTATTTTATGGCTGGAATATTGCCATGGATTTTTGTACCTTTCTTTAACAGTCATAATGACAGCTGCCAAGGAGTTTTCCAATTACAGTCAGACCATTTGCCTGATCCGGCTCTGGAATATTAAAAGAAAATGAAGCTGAAGAGAGCTGATGGATGAAAGAAGAAATGAAAGGCTTCAGAGATGGGAAATGAAGAAAACAACTGCCCCCAAAATAAAACTCAGGTGAGGTTTTTGTTTTGTTTTCTTTTGGGATGGGCTTTTCTGGGGGTGGGAGAGAACAATGCTATTGTGATTACATTTAGCTAGAATGGACCAATCCTGATAATAAAATAGAGTCTTCATCTCAAAGAGACTTCCAATCAGCAAATAAATCAAGGAGAGGCTGGCACTTCATTTCCTTATTGTTTTTGAAATCTGGCCTTGGCTGGGGATGATTTCAGCTGCTGCACCACTGGGATATTTTGGGCTGCAGGGCATGAGGCTGTGAAGCCTCAAGGTGGAGGGAACCATCACTTTTGGTGGCAGTGGATGCTCTCAGGTATTCCCACAAACATCTGATTTTAGTCTTCTAAGCCACCAATATCTCATCCCGCAGGGGAAGGAGTGTTGGGAATGTTCTCTTCATAAGGAAGGCAGATTATTATCCCAACCCATGGGTGGATTGCATTCATTCCAGCCTTTCCTGGCTGGAATCTTCCAGGCAGCTTCACACTCAGTCCTTGGCTTCAGTAGAATTCCCGTAGCAAATCCAGAGCTACATTTAATTCCTTCCCTGTCAGAGAGATGCATTAGGTCTTGCAGCAGGGCCTGCTCTCTCATTTCTTCCAGAGAAACCCTGCAGGACTATTTTGGGCAGCCTAAAAGGAGCAGGCAGCTTCATCAACTCGTTCATGATTGACTTGGCACTGAACAAGCCTGTCAGGAGATGCAGTTTAGTGTAATCAATACTTCCTGGGAGGCTGCTGAGCTCTTCTCCAAAGGCTTGGAACTCCCCTAGTGTTGCCCACTTCGTGGCCTGGATGACATAAAGCAGAGGCTTTTGATGCTTTTATGTATTTCCTGAGTAAAACCTCCCACCAAGTGAGCATTCTGACCCCCAAAATTTTCCTGTCCAACTTTCCAGTGGGAAATCACCTCCTTGCAGGCTGTCCCAGGGATTTCACTGGTCCAGGCTCCTGGTTCTGTGTGATGAGAAGAGGCAACAGCAGAACTGGAAAATCTCCAGATCCATTTTGCCAACAGCTCAAGGCGTAATCAACCTTCTTCTTCTTTTTTTTTTTTTTTTTTTTTAATCTTTTCTTAAAGTGCAGTCTCTTGCAGTGGTTTATTCTTCTGCTGAGCTGTGAGTTTGATGTCTCGAGACACCTCTGTGCAAATCTCATTTCAGATGGGTTCATTGGCTTATCCTTCAACTGTGATTTTTTTTGTTCCTTCTGTTCTGGCTTCAGGGACCTACAGCAAACATCCAGCCCAGCTGCTTGACCAATTCAGGCCTCACTGAAATTTAAAGTGCATTTTCCAAATGAGTCTTAAACAGTGGTGGACATGAGGCACCAATCACTGAACCATGGAACCATTTAGGCTGGAAAAGACCTTCCGGATTATCAAGTCCAGCATTTGACCAGTCCCTACCTTGTTACACAGCCCAGAGCACTGAGTGCCACATCCAGTCATTCCTTGAACTCCTCCAGGGATGGGGACTCCATCACCTCCCTGGGCAGCCCCTTCCAATGTTCAACATGAAGAAATTCTTCCTGATGTCCATCTTGAACCTCTCCAGTTTTCTCCTCAGGTGCCCTCCCCAGCCCCCTTCACTCCAAAATACACAAACCCAGACATTTATTTCAGCAGCCCATGCCAGATCCTAAAGATGGAACAACAAATCCATCTTTTTAGACCTCAGGTGAGAGCCATGAAGAAATGCAGTCCTGGAAATCACCCAGTATCAAGTTTTTATCCAAGCACCTCTCAGTCTTAACCAAGGAATTGCTTGGAAGATATCAGTACTCAACCCAACTCCACAGATTTTTGGGCTGTGAAAGCAGAACATCCACAGGGCTGTGCTATTTCTCAGCCACTGTCAGCTGGCTTCCTCTTGTAATTCTCTGCATGTTCCTAATAAAGAAAATGTTCTTGTCATGAATTAACAACATTGAGCCCAATCCGTGTCCAGGGGAACATCAGGAGTGTGAAAAATCCAAAGCATCTGGCATGTTTCAGCAGGTTACTGGACTGTCTCAGTTTTTCTCTGCGTTTTCATTATTTTTTTCATTAGAAAAATATTAATAACCAAGCAGAAAGAGGACACAGTGTGTGACTGCTCAGTCGGTTGAGGAGGTTTTGTGCTGAGAGAGCTCAAAAAGGGGCATAGGTTTGCTCAAAGCCAGAAATTTGAGATCATTGGGGTTTAATCAGATAAAAACAAAATTTCAAAGAGTTTTGGGTCTCAGCTCAAAGAAATGAGCAACTTGTGTCTCGTGTAACCTCTTCAGATTTGGGGTGGCGATGGTGGTTGTCCCCCATCCATGGCCTGTGACAACATAAGGACATGGAACTGTTGGAGCAGGTCCAGAAGAGGCCACAAATTTGACAATGGGACTGGAGCACCTCCCCTATGGAGATTGGCTGGAACAGCTGGGGCTGCTCAGCCTGGAGAAGAGAAAATTGTGTGGGAACTTCCCAGCACCTTCCAGTACCTGAAGAGGCCTCCAGGGAAACCAAAAAAGGGACTTTGCATCTGGAACTGGGGTGATTGGACAGGGAGTAATGGGTTCAAATTGAAAAAGGGGAAACTGAGGTGGGATCTTGGGAAGAAATTGTTCCCTGTGAGGGTGGTCAGGCTCTGGCACAGGTTTTCCAGAGAAGCTGTGGCTGCCCCATGCCTGGAAGTGTTCAAGGCCGGGTTGGGCAGGGCTTGGAGCAAGATGGGATAGTGGAAGGTGTCCTGCCCATGGCAGGGGGTGGGATGAGATGATGTTCAAGGTCCTTTCCAACCCAAACCATTCTGTGATTCCATGATTCAGTCATGAACATATTGATGACAAACTCCCAAAACTTCTCTTTCTGGGTCTAAACTTCTGTATTTCCTCTATTTCCTGGCTGTCTCATGCTCACAACTTCCATGGGCAATGTTTTTCTCACTATTCCTGTCTTGGGAATGGCTGCTTTCATCTGGCATTCAGTTACTCCTCCAGCAAATCCAAGATGCCATGAAATAAAAACTTCATCACAAGATTCTCAGACCAAGAGACAACATCTCCAACATGCAAAGTTCACAAAGAGCAGAATGCTGGGGGTGGTGGGAGAGTCCTGTGGTGAGGAATCAGCTTTTTCAGCCTTCTTAAGCATCTGCTGCTGCTCATTGGAGGGAACAACACACTGGAGTAGATTGGACTTCTCTGGAGCATCTGTTCTTCATCTGTAACATCACTCTGAGATACAGCAACAATTTTCACGTTTAAATGTAATTATTTCATAAATATTTACTTCTGCTTGCAATGAAGCTAAAATTGCCAAATTTTCTCAAAGTTATTTAGTGTGGCCTGAAGTTGAAAGTTTGGTCTCTCAGCCTAGGGTTTGTCAAAATGAATTGTTCCTGAAGGTGTCAGAGGGGACACACAAAAAACCACCAAAAAAACCACCACAAAAACCAAAACCAAGCAAACAACAAAATTAAACCTGGAAAGTTCATAGCAGCTCTTTGCCAATTTTTGCTTATGTTAACTTCTGGAAGAGTTTCCTCAGCGTTGTAAGTCAGACAAAGAGGAAAGAAAACATTCCTGTTCCCAAACTATACCAAGGAATAAACAGCAAAATGGTCCCTTGGAGACAGAGGATTCCTAGAAACTTCCAGCACTTTCCAGCACTAGACTGAGCTTTCCAGATCTCTGCTTCTCTCTCAAGCTGCCCAAGCGGTTCCCCACAGCTCTGCCCTAGGATAAAGGATTCAAAATCTTTGGTTTTGCTGCTTTTGGGATTTGGACTTTGCCTGTGCTTAATCCCATAAGATTAATATTAATCACATTGTGCCCTCCTCTACCCAGTCCCTTGAAGATCTCTCATGTGCTGTGTGCTGAAGAGAAGGAAGAATGATTTCCATGTGTCCCATTCCCTGATTCATCCTCTGCTTTTTACACTCTCTTGCCTGGAAGGACCACACTGGATAAGGAACTCTTGGAATAACAGGTAACCCAATAAAATAAACAAATTCTTGACCTGCTGATATCAATTTTCCTTCATTCCTCATCCCATTGGATGGAAATGCTGTGAACATCAGCATTAATCATTATTTTTGGTTATGTCTAATTAGTTCTTTCCTTCCTTCCTCATCCTCCCTTGTTCAGAACCAGGTGTGCCCCAAATCAGGTAAAAACACCATGCAAATCCTACATCTACTGTACGGGAATATAATTTAAAATTATTTTGGAACATATGAATATATTACTGGGGCTGAAGGAGCTGAGATGGCTTTCAGAGGACTGCTGGTGATCTGCTAATTAAAATGTAAATCTTAATTTTTGTTGCAGCACAAAACCTTACACAGCTGGACACACCTGAAAAGCATAGCCAGCTTTTGGTGAACGTGTGGTGCTTATGTTTTCTCTCCACACAGAATATTTATCCTTTTTTTTTTTTTCTGGGGATCTTTAGCACTTCAGCTGAAGTGATAAATTTTCATTCCATTTGCTTTACTGGTATTTCATTCAATCACGGCCCGTTGGCCCAAAGGACATTCTTTACACATCTGCAACAGAGGCAGAGAAATGTCTGGGGGGGGGAATGAAATGTTTCAGAGCTTGGTTTTAAAGTTGTCACTTCTGAGCATAACAAAGTTCCTGGTCATGGCAGAGTTTGACCAGTTGAAAAGTTATTATGTGAGTTTGTGGGAAGATTTTCCCATTCATTGCATTTATTGTTTTTTCTTGACCTGCTTCCAACAAGACAAATGAGTCTAAAGGGTTGTATTTTAAAAGGAAGGAATGAAACAAGTGGAAAAAGCAGCATAACCATCACTGACCTGCAAGGAATCACGAGGCTCCTTCACATGATGGAAGGACAGGAATAACAGGTTCAGAAACAGAAACCAAAAGGACCCAGAATAATAGAAAGAAATAGAAGAAAGTACCTTTTTTTTTCCTCCCTTGGTTGGAATAAGCAATGAATCAGTTAAAAGTCTTCAAAAGAGTGACATTTTTGAAATGTTTTTGAAGCATTACTAGAAAGGTGCCGTTTTCCAAGAAAATTACCTTCTTTTTCTTTTTGATGTGTATGAAATATACTGAACATGATGCAGCCAAAATGCACTTGGTGGAGGAGAAAGAGAAGGAAAGAGGTAACAAAGCTCCTGTTTTCTGCCAGACAAGGGGCAACACACACAGGGTGAGCAGCAGTAAAAGGGGATGGATGAAGAACTAACAGCTTTCACCAGTCCCTCTGGAAAATCTACCCTCACTGATATTGGGAAAATATTAAGATCATAGAATAACCATCAGAAAAAAGCATAGAATTCCAGAATGGATTGGGCTGGAAGGGACCTTCAAGATTGTTTGTTTTCAGTGCCCTGCCATGTGCAGGGACATCTTCCACTATCCCAGGTTGCTCCAAACCCCATCCAACCTGGCTTCGGACACTTCCAGAGCATCCACAGCTCCTCTGGGCAACCTGTGCCAGGCCCTCACCACCCTCACAGGGAGCAATTCCTTCCCAATATCCCATCCAAACCCACTCTCAGTTTGAATCCATCCTCCCTCGTCCTGTCACTACCTGCCCTTACCAAAAATCTCTCTCCATTTTATTTGCAGGTTCCCTTCAGCTACTGGAAGGCCACAATCAGATCACCCCAAGATTTCTCCAGGCTGAGCCATCCCTCTGATCCTCTTGGTGGCTTCCTCTGGACTTGCTCCAACAGCTCCACATCCTTCCTGTGCTGAGGACTGAGCATTCTTGACCTTCTTTTTCTAATATTAATAATAATAAATAAATTAAGCTAGCTGTTCTGCTCAAGATCTGTTTCACCCTCTGGAAAAAGCTGCTTTTTCCAGCATCTGTGTCTATTCCCCTCTCCCATCCTAACCTTAAATCTCTCCTAACTGCACCCCTGGACTCCAGGCTGGAAGTTCCTGCTCTTTCCTCACTCTGTAGGCAATGAGGAAATTCCAGGTGCTCGTAACCAACCAACACACAGCAGGGCCCAGCCATCCCAAGGATTAAGCTCCACATTTAGATCAGGATTTCTCCTCCTGCTGGCAACCTTTTGATGTGTGCATTTCAGCCAGGTAATTACCTTGTCCATGCTCTGGGCATGCACGAAAACTCCATCACCAGCAGAGCCACAGGTTCACCGTCTCTTCTTCACCTTTAAATCAAATTTTCAAACATTTCTTGTCCTTTACACAGTCCCAGAGATGCCTCATGTAGGTTTTTCTTGCTCTTTGAAGGGCTGTGCACATCATGCCTATCAGAGCATTATCTTCTGCTTATCAGTCATGCTCTCTAGTCCCTCATTACTCCAGTTCTGGGCTGCTATAATTAGACTTCACATTTTCAGACCTTTGTAGCGCGGTTTCAGTTCACAAATTGAGGAGTTTGTTCATGACAAAATGTTTTCTTTCCTTATCAATTTCTTTCTTTTTTTGTTTTTAATTTGCCCAGTGAACCAAAATATCAATTATTTGCAGAGCTCTAATTTAGAGATGAAATTAAGGAATACATTTGCAAGACTCTGTAAACTATTTAATCTGCTTAACTAATGCCATGATGGATTCTCCATCCTTGCAACTATTAAATCAAGAACTTTTTAAAATTATAGTGGATTTTTCTTCTTTAGACATTAAGCTTTAGCATTAGTATTAGATTTGAAGCACAAATTAGGACTGAAAAATCCTATTTCCTATTTCAACAGGCAGGAGGCCAGAGCAGGTAATCACAGCACTGCCTTCCAAGCAAATCACCTGAAATGCAGATTATACCATTTATGCTGATGTTGTATCTTGACCAAGTGCTCCAGCACCATTCACGTATGACCAGCAGACCCCAAAACTCAACTCCAGCCCTCTCTGACACCAATCCTAAGGGCAGGAGAGGCAGAAATCAGAATTTCCCCTGAGGGGCAGCAAGAGACTCACATTGCCAAGGACTGATCTCCACAGACGGAGTTTCTCTGGAGAGCCTTTACTTTGGCTTTTAAAATTTTGACCCAAATTGAGAGTCCTAATGAGCCCTAACGCAGCAGCATTTCAGCTGCTACAGGTGATCTTTCCAATCAGTCTCCCTTTTAATTCAAAGCATCAGGGCAGGCAGGGCTGCAAAATTAAAAATTAGCAGCCCTCGTGCAGCATTAGCTTCACTCAGAGGGTCTAGAGAGCTGTGGGGTTTTCAGAACTGCCATAGGTTCCTCTGAGACAAATCCAGAGTAGGATTGCAGGTTTAGATTAGAAATTAGGAAGAAATTCTTCCCTGTGAGGGTGGGGAGGCCCTGGCACAGGTTGCCCAGAGAAGCTGGGGCTGTCCCATGCCTGGAAGTGTCCAAGGCCACGTTGGACAGGGATTGGAGCAAGATGGGATAGTGGAAGGTGTCCCTGCCCACGGCAGGAGGTGGAAATAGATGGTCTTTAAAGTCTCTTCCAACCCAAAACATTCCATAATTCCATATAAAGTGACTCAGGACGGCTCTTGCAACTATCCCACCCTATTGAAGATTTACAATTTGCATCACCTCTCCAGCATAAATATGGTGACAACAAATTAGCTTTAAAAGAATTCAGCCCTTAAAAATATTTTTTTTTCTTTAAGGGAGCATGAGACAAGAAGGAACTAAGATTGTATTAAAACAATATTTCTTTTTAACTCTTTTCCTCTTCTTTGCTGAAAATAAGATGGAACAGGGAGACCCAGAAGGGAAGATGTTTTATTTCATAGAGTGTGGAGAGTGGGGAAGTTTGGCCAAAGCTGGTGCCTCAGCCATTGTTATCATGTGTTTAATAAATGTTACTCTCACATCCCCAAAAGGCAGAGAGAGTTGTCCTTTAATTTTAGCCCAAATATAGCTCACATTTTTATCCTGACATCAGTCAAAGCTTGACCCAAATTTCATTGTAGGGCTCACAGCTCACTCTGGAGTTTCCATTTAGCAAGAGCTGAGTTTTAGGTCAGTGAAAAAACCCTTCAAATTTCATGTCTCCTCCTTCACTGTAATTCCCCTTGCCTTTGAAATGCTGGAATTCACTCATTGCTCGAGGCAAGAAATGTGAACAAATGGACCACAGTCTAATTGAGTCTAATAAATCCTGTGTTCCTCAATAAAATATCACATTTTTAGTCCCCTGTTGTTTCTCTGAGACCACGCTGTGCTTTTGAGACTGCTGAGCACATTGCAAAGCACAGGTTCGAGATCTTCATGTGCACCACAGAAATGTCATGTTTGCTGAGGTAAAACCCACACTTTTCACCTGCAAGCCACAATGACTGACCTGCAATTCAATATTGATTGACCTTCAATTCAATATCGAGGGTAAAACTAATCGAAGGGATTCCAGCAAATCACACAACAACAAAAACATGACATTGTTTTCCCTGTGATTCAGATCTTTCCTTCTGTTGTGCTTTCTGTAAGAGGTGAAGAAGATTAAATGATCTCCTCTCCAGGGGAGTGTTTTTAATTATGTGCTGCTCCCACAGCAGCTCTGCAACAGCGAGTTCCACAATGACTTGATGGGTTTATCCTCATCGAACCTGCAGGAGCCCAAGGTTTGGAATCTGCACTCATCTTCCTCATTATCAGGAGGATTTATGGAAAGATAGTGACAGCACCACCTTTCATTAGGTAATTAGCTAATTAGTCCAATGGGAAGTTCACCCTAGAATGCTTCTGGAGAGAAAACCAGCTCAGACAATGTCTCTCACTATAACCCAGGGAGTTTTAGTAAGGAACAGGTCTTGACACTGGGTTGTGACCATCCAGGTCCTTCCCAAACCACTGCAAGGTCATTGTCACCAGAAAAGTGAATATTCATCACATTTATGATTTCTTTTTGTCAGCACAGTAAGATGGTACATCTTTGGTGGGTGGTGAGCATTTTTAGCCCTGTCAGGACACTGGCAAAAGGGATGGAGCAAAGGGAGCTGGCAGATCTGGGAAGATCCCTCTGAGGAGTTGTTACCCTGAGGTTGTTTTAATCATCTTGACAGGACAAGAGGAAAATGGCCTCAAGTTGCACCAGAGGATCTCTAGATGGGATATTAGGGAAAAATCTTCAGTGAAAAGGTGGTCAAGCATTGGAACAGGCTGCCTAAGGAAGGGTGGAATCATCATCCCTTGCAGTGTTCAAAACCCGTGTAGATGTGGCACGTGGGGACGTGGCTTAGTGGTGGACTTGGCAGTGCTGGATCAATGGCTGGACTCAATGATCCAACTGTCCAAAGGTTTTTCCAAGGTGTAATTATCCATAAATGTTACAAATTGCTTTGTATCTCCTAAAAAAAAAAAAAAGGCCAGGACTTTTGTTTTAGCACAGCCAAAGAAAATTCAGGGTTGCTGAAGTTATCAAAGTGCCTCTCTGCAAGTACCTTGATCCACATCACTCTCACTAATGACTGTGAGTCACGCTTCATGGTTTTTGTCACCTCTGCTAAAAACTTACCCAGGAGGTTCTTCGTCCTCCAGATGCCTTGAATTTGGAATCCTCGTAAAATAAACTGATATTATTATTGAAGTTTCAAAACTTCAATAAAATTGAGTGAAGTCCCAGCTCTCCATGTTTGAAATGGAGCAGTAAGAGACAGCCCAGGTGATAAGGACAGACATTGTGTCCCGTGACAGACCAGTTTGGGTTCACTTCACCTTTTACTGGGCAGTCAGCACAGGACTGGTGAGGGCAGAAGGCTCCTGTGTCCTGCTCTAGTGCGTGTCTGTGGTCATGGAAAATTTTGTTGGACCTCAGGGATGATGGCACAAGAATTCTGACCTCCTGCAGGAGTAAACGAGCTTCTTAACCTGGTCCTTGGTGCAGAGACAACCCCAATTCCTTATCAGGACCATCTTGGATTGCCCAAGTCTGTCAGTCTCTGTTCATCTCCAGCCAAATCTCACCCAAAATCCAATGTTTTGCAAAAGCTGTTAGTATTTATTTTCAAATTCTGCTGCACACATTAATAACCCTTCCCCTCCCTTGTCACCAAGGGGAATTTCTTTGTTTGCTTTATCCAGTGGTGCCAAGAGAGATAATTTTCACAATCAGATTTTAAAGAAAGTAGGAAAAAAATCACTTGCTCACCTGCACCACCTTACTTTGAATTGAATTTCAGTCTGACATTATTAGTATATAACTAATGACGAATTCTTCAGAATCTGAGCTGCCAAAAATAGTGTGTTTATGCATTGAGAAGGAAAATGATGAAGTTAATGAACCTGAAGTAAAGTTTTGATCCATCACAGTAATAACAGCAGCATCATTCCTTACATTTGTCAAATGTCTCCATTACTGCAGCATCTCACAGTCATTAGTGCCTGAGCTCTACTGCCTTAGGAAAAATAACCTCCATTTTATCTGTTAATATTTAAGGGACAGGGAAGTTACAGGACTTGTCAAAATCTACCCAGGGCATTTGTGCTGTTTCTGGGAGCTAAATTCAGAAATCCCAATTCTCAGGGTAGTAATTTAAGCATCTGACAGAGCTCAGTTCACTTCCAGTCATTAACATACCAAAAAAAACCCAAATCAAGATGCTGTTGGTATTGCTGTCTCCTTGACCTAACTTGGATATTAAGAAGGCAAGACTGGAAATGCTTGTCCTTGGAAAAGTGTCCACGTTTTAGTATCCAAAAAATGTTGAGAGACAGGAATAAAGGTGTGCCTTTCATATTTCTCTAAAACCTTTTAAACGCTACAGCAGAGAAAACACTGATGCTGTTTTCACAGAATCAGAGAATGGTTGGAATCAGAAAGAACCCTAAAAATTGTCTCATTCTACTATCCCAGGCTGTTCCAAGCCCCATCCAACCTGACCTTGGACACTTCCAGGGATGGGGCAGCCACAGCTTCTCTGGGCACCCTGTGCCAGAGAAGAATCTCACACCCTCACAGAGAAGAATTTATTCCCAATATCCCATTTATCCCTCCCCTCTGACAGTTTTAAGCCATTTCCCCCTGTCCTGGCACTCCACCCCTTGTCCCAATTCCCTCTCCAGCTCTCTTGGAGCCCCTGTAGGAGCAATAAGTCAAATAAATTTCTGAGTGATGACCATGGCCTTTCATGCGCATCTGTACTACCTCTTGTTTTTCAGGTTGTACAACTGAGCAGGTTTTCAGGCAGCACATCAAGATTAATAATGTTCCTCTTTAAGGGCAGCCTTATTCCCTTTCCAGGTTCTCCCTGGCAGGAATTTCCATCTTCAAGCAGAATCTTTTAATTGCTGTGTAAAGGGCAAGCCAGGATTGGATGGACAGAGTGAAGAACTATCCCTGAGGATAACCAGGGAGAACTTTTACCTGAACTAAGCTCTCAAGGAAGAGATCTCTCTTTCCTTTCCTCCAAGATTTCCATTATGTCCCCTAGGAAAATTGAGGTCAGCAATGTGTTAGCAAATTGCTTTGTCGTACTGGTCTTTCCTCTTTACAGAGAGGAAAGGAAATTCTGCCACAGCCTACAGCAGACAGCCCCAAAGTCCATCTGATGACCAGGAGAGTCCTTGCCTTTATAGAGGCCAATGTGACCTTTTCCTGCCCAATTTGCAATGGCAAATACCTGGCCATTTTTAGTTTATCACTCAGAGAATGAGAATTATCATCTTTAGAACAAATATGCAAGGAAGCTTGAGTTCATTCAGACGGATCAAAAGTGAGAAACAAAATATCGTTTTTTCATCAAGGCAAATAAATCATATTGTCCTTCAGACTTCCAAACTGGTCAGAAAATTCCAGACATAAGTTGTGACCAGTCCTAACTCCACTAACTCATGAGTGTCTGGAATAAAATAAAAACAATTGCCCAGATTTATGTGTTGGTGGTTTTTTTTTCTGAAATTTTAGTCATATCCTGGCAGAGTCATCTCTGTTGGTCAAGGTGTTGACTGACTCAGTTGCAGTTGTCCAGCCTGGACCCCTCAGCCCTCCTGTGACACTTCCTTGCTGTTCTTTTCCCATTTTCCCATGTCTTTTCCACTGGCCAGCTGCCACTGAATATCTTAGAGCTTCATTTTGCTGTGGAGAGGACTGAGTGTGAGCTGTGTTCTTGGAAACTTTTAAAAGCAAGTTTTAAAAAATATCAGTTCAGGAGAGTGAAGCAGATTCATTTTAATTCTGTATTTTCTCCCACTTGGAAACGTTGGCAGCCGCTCAAACTCTGCTCATGAGGGCTAAAACACTTCCTTATTCTCACTGCATTTTAATTTTCCCAAAATATATTTTAATACTGCTCAAATATCACATCAAGGAAGACACTTCTCCCTGCTCTCCGCCCTGACAGGGTAAACTTAAAGGAGCAAGACCAAAGTGAGAGAGATCATTTTCCCCTTCAGCATAATTTGAAATACTAAATGAAAATGAGCCATTTGCAGTTTTTGATGGCAGAATGAGAGAGAGCAGAATCTCTGCCACACAAGTTTTGAATCCAACTGTTCACACGAGTGATTTCTTCCACAGGGTTTTGCCCAAAGCAGGAGTACAAAACCATTTCCTATTTTCACACTTGAGCACAAGAGAGAGATCTGTGCATGGAGATCATTAACTTCACTCACTGAGAGCGATTTCTGCTGCTTTTCAGCAGCAAAAAAACTCCAACCTGGTCACTCATTTGCCTTCCATGATCACAGAAAGAGGATCACTGAAATGTTGGAATGCACATTTCCTGTTACATGAGGGCCCCCCAACACAAGGAATATGGTGGCCTGTTCTAAGAAGTCCAGAGGAGGCCAATAAGTTCATCAAGGGGCTGTCCTTTGAAAACTCAGGCTCAGAGAGATGGGATTGTTCAGCCTGGGGAAGAGAAGGCTCCAGGGAGACTTTAGAGCCCCTTCCAGTGCCTAAAAGGGACCCACAGGGAGGATGGAGAGGGACTTTTCACAAGGATGTGCAAAGATAGGAAAAGGGGGAATGGATTTATGTGGTAAATTTAGATGGGATATTAGGAAGAAATGCTTCCCTGTGAGGATGCTGAGGCCCTGGGACATTTCCCAGTGGCTGCTCCATCTCTGGAAGTGTCCAAGGCCAGGTTGGATGGGGCTTGGATCAACCTGGGATAGTGGAAGGTGTTCCTGTCCATGGAATGAGATGATCCTCAAGGTCCCTTCTAACCCAAACCGTTCCAGGATTCTGTGATTCTATAAATATTCAAAGCAATGTTGTTTGTGCAGCACTGCTCTCAGGTTCAATCCAACACCAGACACAGCAGTGCCAGGCACTGAGGAGGAATCTAAATGATGGCTTGTGTCTTCAGGACAATCCCAGTCCATTTAGAGGAGGATGCCACTAGAGAACCAGAAGGAATAAAAGAAAAAGTGGGCATTGTGATGTGTGTTAGCAAGTCCAGGGGTCTGTTTTCAGACTTCTGCCATGGTAAATATCTATTATGCACTCACTAATTACTGTGTGCCTTCCCAATTCCCCTGCCTCCAGCAGAACTGAATGAAACTGCAAAAAATGCAGGAAAAGGTGAGGGGGATTATCAGGGAAGTGGAAAAATCTCTTTGCAAAGAATGAGTAAACAAATTAGGCTTCATCATTCCAGAAAATGAGACAGTTGGGAAGTGAAAGAGGTCTGCGGGGTCCTGAGTGGCCTCAGAAGGGGACTGAGTGTTCTTTCAGCATCTTCTTTTTAATGCAAAACAGGACAAACAGAACAAGAGGTACTGGGAGTTCTGACATGGAAATAGCAGTGGCAGCCTCAAAATGAGCAAAATAATTCACACAACAGAAAAGGAAAAAAGGACAGGATTTCTCGGTGTAGGACATAATAGTTGCTAAATATTTATACATCTTCAAAAATTGATGAGACAAATTAATGGAAAAAATGTGAATCAGGTAAATACAGTGGCACCATTTCAAACTCCAGAGGTATCTGTGGGGTTGAGTAGCACCTCTCTCTCTCTCTCTTTTCCTCTCATCATGCCACTTGGAGAGAAGAGATGATTCCCACCTTTTCTTCATCCTTTTTCTCTGGGTTCCCCCCCCACCAACCAAGAAAAGATGGAGGCTCTTTATCCCTCCTTTTGTTGTTGATGTATTTAGAGAAACAGTGTTTTTATGTCCAAGTCACTGCCAGAAGAACGAAATTGGTGATTGTTGAGCACAAAAACCAAAGCCAAGGTGTTATTTTGTACCACTGTGAGCACAGGTTAAGTACAAAATGAGCCCAGATCAGGTTTGCTACTGAAATTCTGTCTAGAAACAGCTGGAAAAGATCTGTGGCCTCCATGGTGACTCTCACCACAGAAATTCCTCACAATTTGTGAGAAATCAAACACATCGGGAAAAAAAGGAGAGAGAATCTTCCCAGACAAAAGTCCATAAGTTGCCTAAAAAAATTAGGCTTTATAAAAAATAATAAATGCTTATCTCCCCATCTATCAGGGAAAAAAAACTGCATAAGTAAATGAAAGCCATAAAGAAGCAAAAGGGAAGATAAAAAGCAAGTATGCATTTATGAAATAGAGGCATATCCCATAAGCAGAAGTGAAGCAAAGTGTAAAACCTTCTCAATAAAAACCTTGAACATCACAAGGCATCACCCTCCTCTAATTAGAAACACATCTTGTGTTTTTCAACCACCAGTCATGATCTAGGTATTAAACTTTTATATTTTATTTTGCCTCACTGTGGCAGGTTGTATAATGCTTTGAAAATGAGCATATAAGTAAGGTTTGTTATTAATTAAAATCCCAAAAGTGTGGATTGCAACATTTTAATTCCCTTTTTTTTTTTAATTAAACTGAACCAAGGCTGACAGCCTTTAGGAATTAATGTATTTGTAAGGATGCACTCCAAAGACCTGCAAGATCTACTACTACCCTCAAAAAATCCTAAATCACAACCCTTCCCTGCTAATGCATTTGGCTTCCCATTATCCCTGACTTACTAAAGAGCTGTTTGTGTGATTTGTAACATCCCTGAGTGTATTATAGATGGTTTATTTAACCATGTAAGTCATTAATGTCAGGTTGCAGCTTCTCTTAAGGAAAGTATTTATACTGTAAAAGTGGAGCCCAAGGTCTGAAAGGCTGAATAAGTTAAAGATCTTTGGATGCTGCTTAGTGTGTAGTGGTTGTAAGCCCTACATAATCTATTATTTTGGTAATTTTGACCTAAAAATCAAGAAGAGCTCCTGGGATAATTCAGTGATTCTTCCCCATCTTTAACATCCAGCTGAGGCGGATGAGCGAGGATGTTA
Organism: Camarhynchus parvulus; assembly: GCF_901933205.1. NCBI lineage: Eukaryota > Metazoa > Chordata > Aves > Passeriformes > Thraupidae > Camarhynchus > Camarhynchus parvulus. The sequence continues at coordinate 149,658,412 of NC_044572.1, read as the reverse complement.
CATGATACAGCAGACGTGTGTCATGAGAGGAGGAGAGGGTGACATCTCATAGCTCTGCTGGTGTCTGGACAGTATTTTTGGGGTGTGTTTTTAGCCCTTAAAAGAATAAAACACCTCCAGGAAATGAAATACCTTGGTGCTTGATGCAACTGAAGGAATCCTGGCTGCTTCTCTATCTGGATATTAGTAGATTCACACAATTGGATGTCCACCTGTTTTACCTCTGGAAATGAAATCATCGCTCTGGGACAGGTGGTGGTTTGTGGTGGCTGTCAGTGGATTACACCAGGACTCTTCTAAGAGAATATTTTAGCTGAAAAGATCCATTTGTCAGATTCCCAACTCCTTACAGGGCTCAGCTGATCCATCAAGGGTTCCCTGTTGTGGCTGCTGACTCCAGGAACTCTGGAAAGTTCACAGCTCCTAAAGTCCCACATCTGAGTCACTGCGAAAGTGGTGATGGCCATGTGGGAGTGTTCTTATTTCTGCAAAATATCTGTGTGACACCATGCTTTGCTCTCCTCTAATGCAGGGAAATCCATCAATTATTGCCCCTGTGGGCAATGGTGAAGTGTTGGAATCCGAAATGTAGGGAATTCTCAGAATTTTGGACCTGTAAGCTAAAGCTTAGAAGTAAATGCGAGATTTGATTTGAGACCTTGGAAAAGGCTTCTAAACTCAGGTAATAGAAGTGAGAATGTAGATTTATAGTTTAACATAGAAGCATCTTAAGTGAAAGAAAGTTTAGAGTTTTAGAGTACAGTACTGTAGGTTTGTGCGTCATAACATGATTGACTAAAAAAGCTTACACTGTAACATGAGTCCATGAAATGAAATATGTGGGGATTAAGTCAAAGACATACATATCCTTGTTAGCAGTGTTTTACTGGTTAATAAATCCTTTAAAGTTCTTATAACTTGGGGTCTTCTAACCTTCTGAACCATGCAGTAAAGATGTGAGCCAAACTCACCCTTCCAGCCCATATAAAAGATAAGAAAAGTAAATCACATCATCTAGAAAACTCAGAAGTCCTGTCTCTAACTCATTCAAAATTCCTTAAAAAATCCCCATAGTAAAGGACCTCACCTGTAAAGAACTGGAATTTCCTTTCTGCTGCTTCCTGGTTTGTAGCTTGAAGCATGAGGAGCTATTTCCCATCTAAAGAGTGAGATTTAATGAACCCCTCTGTATTATCCAGAATCAGAGGATGGTTTGGATTGTAAAGGACATTAAAGATCACCTAATTCCAACCTCCCCTGCCTTGGGCAGGGACACCTCCACCAGCAGGTGAAAAGATGCTGAAGGCTCTTTGACCCTGCTGGAATACAATTTAAGTTTCCAGAAAAAAAAACAAAAACCAAAACATTCTGAATTGCAGGAATGCAGTTAAATCCCCATCAGGTCCAAACACAAAATGCTCTTGATTCATGTTGGGACCTCTGTACCCTGTTTGCCTTTCCAACTGCCCACTGGCAGATTTCTGCAGGTTCTTTAACCCAGGCTTCCTTCCAAGAGAGGAAGCTGTGGCAAGAGCTTTCCTCAGTAATAAGCCCTGTAGGGACAGGGACTTTGGTTATTTTTGTGTTGTTTAAACACAGGTTGCTCATAGTTACAAACCATCAAAATAACTGACGTCTGCATTGGAGGCAGGGAAAAAAACCAACAACAACAATAAAGAAAAAACCAACAAAAAAACAAAAACAAAACAGTTTCATACTCTTTGTCCAGGGTTTTTATGTTTTGCTTCTCTTGGGGGCCACAAAGTTCCCTTCTGCAGCTGAGAGGAAAGAGAAAGAAAAGCCATAAATCAACAATGTTGTGGTCTCTGCCAGGTACAGAGCAAATGTGCAGAGAGACCAAGAAAAGCAGATGCTGGCAGTACCCAGAGGGCTGAGTCTGCATTTCCCAGCATCTCCTGGTGAAAGATGTTTCTCTGCTGGGTTCTTGCTTTCCACCTGAACCCCAGGCTGGCAGTGTCACATGAAGGGACCACTCTCCCATATCTCCAGTCCCCTAGGGCTCCGTGTCTTACAAATCCAGTTATTTAAAGTGATAATAAAATAATAGAATTGTTTAGGCTGGAAAAATCCCCAAAGATCATTGAGCTCAACCATTAACCCAGCAGTGACAGATCCGTCACTAACCAATGTCCCCAAGTGCCACATCCACACATTTTCTAAATCCCTCCAGGGATGATGACACAACCACTTCCCTGGGCAACCTCTTCCAGTGCTTGGCTACCCTTTGGGAGAACAATTTTTTCCTAACATCCCTAAAATTCCCCTGCCATAACCTGAAGCCATTTCCTCTCATCCTGTAGTGTTTTGCCTTCCAAGAATTCAAGATTTTTGTTCTGTTGAGATCCTATTCCAGCATGTCTCTCCTCTGATAGCCAGGAGTCATCCTCCCATTTGCAGTCAAAATTTATTTCTGGCCTAAATAAACCTTTTTTTGTTTTCCTGCCTCTATTGATTTTTTAATGAAGTGGCTCTTCTCCCTCTATATCCAATGCTCCTGGTGCTCCTCTCTGTGATCATCTCATTTTAGTGATCTAAGCCAGGTCTTATCTTTTTTGTTTCTTCTTCAAGAGCTGAGCTTTTCATTCCCTGTGAGACCTTCAATCACATTTTTCTTACCCTCACGTTTATATTTTTTTCTTTCCTTGTTCTGGCATAATGAGGTGCAACATTGCATCTATTTTATGAATTCTCCAGGAACAGGAATGTGTGCCACAGCTCCAAGAATTATTTCCACTAAGGAGCTACTCCTCATACATCCCCACCCTCAATGGGAACTGGTAATTTGGATCCTGAATGCTTTAAACCATTGTCACCATTATGGTTTAGCTGCAAAAATACAATTGATAGGACTGGAAGAGGATCTTCCTGGAAATCACACTTAGAGGAAAGAAAACAGCATTCAGAAACTGGCCTGTCTCTAATTTTTAATGATCTAATAAAAGACAAATTGCTCCTTGGCTGCTACATGTGGAAACAAAGATTAAAAATGGACAAAGGTCTGAGAAATCAAAGAGGGACCAGACCCACTGAGACATTTTAATTTCTTCTGAAGTAAGTGGGAGTGGAGCATTTAAATGACTTCATGGGTATAAATGACTAAATGGCTGTTGTCTGCACACTTTGAGAGGTTGCTTTAGAGGGCATTTGCTCCCATTTTTGAAAGCTTTTTTAAAGTTTATTAAAGCTGAGAACTGCCACAAGAAAGATCACAAAATCACAGAATAGGTAAAGTTTGAAGGCACCAAAATGGGGTCACCTGGTCCCCCCTCCCTGCTCAAGCAGGGCCATCCCATAGCACATGGCACAGGACTGTGTCCAGACAATTCTGGAATATCTCCAGTGAGGAAGACAAAAAAGAAATCAAAATTTAATATATCTGATGAGGGTGATGGTAGGTGTTCAAAAGTTTTGAGGAGGAAAAGTTACTTAAAAGAGGGCATCATTCGTTGTCAAAAATCAGCAGCAGTGTATGGAGGCTTTGAATCTCACTGAGAAAACACTAATTTTGAGATTCCTTATAATATGGAGACAGAATTATTAAAAATACTGCGCTGCAATGAAGAAGTGCAGGAGATTTGATGACACTGACTCAATCTTTTCCATAGCTAATAAGCAATAATCAAGGCCGCAATTTTCAGTTGTGAGATGTTCTGTGCTCTCTCCCAACTTAACCTCCACAGACAGACCATTTCATCCATGCTTTATTGTTTTCCATATTTACAGGAAAAAAAACCCCAGAATTAGGCTCCATCTGCAGCTTGTGAGGCTGCAAAAGGCAAACAATTCCCCGCAGACTGAAAGCAATAATAGGTTGTTCTCCATGCAAATTGGGCAAAGCAAATGCTGGGTAATTGGCTAAAAATGGCTAAACTCAGATGATCTCTGTTCCAAACTGTCATTTAAGACAAACAAATGTATTTGCATGTGAGCAATTCTGCCAGGGTACAGCTGGAGGAATCTGAATAGCAGGGCTGTTGATTCAGGCTAAGACTGCACCATGTGGGGTGGCTGTGGAATGGGGGATCAAAGAGAATTGGCTCCATAATTTTAGGGAATTGAGGAATACCCCTTGGGAAGCAAAGCTCGTGTTCTTGTGAATACCTTCAGGAAGGGTTATCCTGGGAGAGGCTAACAGAATATCTAGTGATGCAATCAGTCTCTGATGACAGAGCAAACAATTAAGGAAGTTCCAGAATTGTATTTCCCCTCTGGAGGCTGACTTGGGACTTTCTTTGCTGTTGAGAGATTTGGGGGAATGACTTTGAGTTGAAAAAGGATAAATTTAGATTGCAAATATGTATCAGAAGAAATCCCTGTCACCCCCTCACCTGGGGAACCATCAGGGGAAAGACTGGTAGAGACAGAGACTAAATGAGTTGCACGGAATCATGGAATGATTTTGGTCGGAACACATCTTAAAAACCATCTTTTTCCACCCCCTGCCATGGGCAGAGACACCTTTCACTGTCCCAGATTGCTTCAAGCCCTGTCCAACTTGGCCTTGAACAATTTCGGGGATGAGGTATCCACAACTTCTCTGGGCAATCAATCCCAGGGCCTCACCATCCTCACAGGGAAGAATTTATTCCTGATATCTAATCACAATAATAGTTGATAATCTAAATAATTCACAATCCAGCACTCACTCCCCATTGCAATTCAAACCTTCCCAGTTTCTCCTGGTGAAGGCAGGCCCCAAAAGAGATAACTGGGGGAGCAAAGCCCAGCGATGAGCAACTGAGCATCAGATGTGAACAAAGTCCCCTCAGGAATGCACATCCCGACCATCTCCAGGGACGTGGTGCTGTAAACACAGCAGGACATTTATCATGCCAAGGGTAAAGCAGGCTGACCCCAATCTTAATTGGATCTAGGCTGACAAACCCTCTGGCAGCTCCCTGGAAACCACAGTGGGATAGCCGGGGAATGTGCATGGAATGTGCTGCTGTGTCAGCAGCTGTGCAGTTGGGCTCCTTAAAATCCATAAATCCATAAATCCTCATCAGGAGGAGGAGCCAGCCCACGTTTAGAACACCTGGTGTGGGGTGTTCCTCACTCGGGGTCACCAAATATGGTGGTGTTTGCAGGGGTCCCAAGGACGAGGTGAGAGACAAGAATCTTGACTCCACGTTTCAGAAGGCTGATTTATTATTTTATTATATTTATTATATTAAAAGAAAATTATATACTAAAACTATACTAAAAGAAAGAGAGAAAGGAGACATCAAAAAGCTAGCAAGGAAAGGAATGATGATAAAATCTTGTGACTGACCAGAGTCCCGACACAGCTGGACCTGTGATTGGTCATCAAGTAGAAACAATTCACACAAGACCAATCAAAGATGCACCTGCCACTTTCCAGAGGCAGCAGATAATTATTGTTTACATTTCGTTTCTGATGCCTCTCAGCTTCTCAGGAGAAAAAATCCTGGCAAAAGGATTTTTCATAAAATATGTCTGTGACAACCTGTCTGTGGGCAGGGACTAGGCAAGTGGCAATCACAGGCGTGGAGTGCTGCAGAGAGGGTGGGGCAGGGGATGGAATACAAAAGGCGCCTTTTCCAAAGGTCTCTCTCTCACCTTGTTGTTGTCATTCTGCTGTGGAACTGCCTAGAAAGATTCTCCTAGCAGAATGTAAGTTTTTGGTTAAACACAGAATTGTGGAATCACAGAGATCTTAAGGTCAGAAAAGATCTCAAAGTTCCTCAAGTGCCACATCTCCAGTTCCAGGGCTGGTGACTCCACCACTTCACTGGGCAGCCTGTTCCTATACTTGACAACCCTTTCCATGAAGAAATTTTTCCTAATATCCAATCTAATCCTCCCCTGCTGTAACTTGAGGCCAGTTCCTCTTGAATTTCTTACATAATCACAGAATTAGGGTTGGGAAAGAACTCTGGAGATCATCCAGTCCAATCTCCCTGCCCAAGGCAGAGTCACCTGCAGCAGGTGGCGCAGAAACACATCCAGGTGGATTTGGAATGTCTCCAGAGAGGGAGAATCCATGGGCAGTGGTTCCAGGGCTCTGCCACCCTGCATGTCAAGAAGTTCTTCCTCATGTTGAGGTGGAACTTGTTGTGTTTTAGTTTATGGCCATTGCTCCTTGTCCTGTCTCAGGGTTCTGCTGACAAGAGTTTGGCACCATCCTCTTGGCATCCTCTTTACCTGCTAGAAGAGAGCATTTTATATATATAAATATATATATGTATACAAAAATATATAATTATATATATTTATACAATATAATATATTATATATACTATATGTAATAGAATATTATATATAGTATATATTATATACTTTTATTAAAATACATTATAAATATATAAATATATAAACTTTTACAATATAGAAAAATCTATTAAATATAAATATAAATAATATATACAGATATATAACATTATAAATATAAATATAAATATAAATATAAATATAAATATAAATATAAATATAAATATAAATATAAATATAAATATAAATATAAATATAAATATAAATATAAATATAAATATAAATATAAATATAAATATAAATATAAATATGTGTTCCTTTTTCTCCCAGAAACCAGGGTCCAAATATTAAAACTGCATGATCTTAAGCCAGCACACAAGGTACTGTGAGTTTACATGTCACAATCAGGATTAAAATATCCAATTTGTTGGTGGAGAAGTGCAAAGGCAAAAGATTCCTTCTAGGCCTGGGACTGAAAAATAAAAAAATGTTTTGAATAAAGAGTGAGAAATAAAGAGTACACATTCTTAATCCCTGTGATGAAGAATATCTCAGCAAGCAGCTCATGGAAATGCCCTGGACAGATGCATGGAGATGACAAGAAATGCAGGTTTATACAGGAGACAATTTGATTTTCTGTCCTGCTAAGAGAGAGCATTTTTAATTCTCATTCTTCCCATACCTGTCTGTCATTTTACCCTTTTCAACCCATTCTCCCAGTGCTGGTTCCTGACAGCTCTGACCTTTTGTAGCAGCTGGAGCACACGAGGGTGGGCCTGACAATGTGAAAAGATGGAATCAGAGTTGGATTTAAGGGTAAGGATCGATCCTTAATATACAGCCATGTTTTGGGTTTTTAATTATCATATCTAATAAAATTAAAAAAAAGATAATATGGAGTAAATAAATAAATGTACCACCAGTTAAATAAAGTTGTGTGCATGCATATATGTGAGTGTAGACAAAGTTTCAAGAAATAAATAACAAACATTACAAAAGTAAATATTTAGGTAAAATAATGCAGACCCTTCCAGTGGAAATCAGAAATGTATCAGAAAAACACCTCCACTGACCCCTTCCCCAGCCCAGCTCCAGAGTCCTGAGCTGCTCAAGTGATGCAAGGATTATAACAGATTTCTAGTCTTAACTTTCAGAAATGGTGTTTGCAGTTTTTATTTCTTTCTACCCCCTATTTCTGACATCTCTGCTCCTCAATAAAGCTCCAGAACTCAGGCTGCAGCAGCATCTGCACTTTCACCTGTCCATCCGAAGTACAAAAATAAAAAAAATCCGTAATTGTGTTTCATACAATCACACCTAATGTAAGTAATCAAATAAATGGGCTGCTCATATTGACCTCTCTCTTTGTCCCCATTTAGCTGCGAATAATACCTGTGGATCCCTCAGGAATTTGTCCTTTAAAGACACAAGGAGTAATAAAACTTTCTACCCAGGGAGGATATTCTGCCTCAGCCTTTTGGCTGTTGGAAGTTCTCCAATGCAAGAGAAATGTCTCAGTTTTTGGGGCTCCTAAAAAGATGACATCTCTGTGATAAGAGATCAACCTCAGCACCACGAGGAGGTGAGGGACAGCAGCATTATCCATATGGAAAGAGCTATAATTAGGGCAGACTCAAAGATTTCAGAGCATTTCTTTGCTAAGGCTGAATATTAAATCTTCACAGAAGCTTCACAGAAGCAGCAGGAGTTTTACAGAGAAGATGCAAATTAAAGCTGCAAGTCTACTCCAAAATCCAGACCTGTCTATCATCCAACCCTCCATCCTTTAAAGAGTTTCCATGAGCTCCAGGAATTAGGATCATGAAATTAGAGCTTTTGGAGATACAGAACAGGATCCTTTTCAGTTCATGCAGCAGGAACCTTAAGATCAGCAAATGTTTTACAGACCGTTCCATCAGCAGCTCTTGCTGATATAGCCTCATTTACAACCTGGCCAAAACATGTGTGTGGTCACGGATGGCAGCTGATTTAGGCCAGGTTTAAGTTCAGGCTTCATCATGGACAAATAATTAGATATTTCTCATTACTAGTGTCAAGGAGTTCATACAACATAGAAATTCCCCATTCCCCATTTAAAGCTGTTGACTAGAGCAAGCCAAGAAGCTGAAATGACTTTCCTGAAGGTCTCAAACATTTCCTTGACCCAGGAACTCTCTAAAACATATCTAATAACCAAATTTATCTTATAATAAATCAGTGAAATAATGAAGATACCTGAGAGAATCAGGAAGATGTTGGACAAATCTCTCTGGCTGCAGCCTGAGGCCTTCTGGAAAGACTGATGGAAACATTTGTGAGGAAATGTGGCCACAGAGAGCCACTTGTTTTCCAGGCAAACAGACACCAGGAAAAACATTGGCATGAAGCTGTTTGCTATGCCTGGTGAAGGTGATAAAGCAGAGAAGAGGCCAAAGAATAACACAGGAATTTTGTCACTTCTCATGCTGAGAAAACGAGTCCAACCCAAAGTCTTGGTGTGTTTAAATCACAACATTCCCAAGCAGAGCCCAGGATTGACTGTTCCTCTGCAAATCTTCAGTGAAGCAACCACACCAACCCTCTTTAAATGTTCTTTAAGGCCCTTTCCAACCCAATCCAAACCATTGTTTAAGCTGAGTCATAAAGGACCTTAAAGAACATTAAGGTTCTTTAAGGATCCTTAAATAAGGATCCTTCATTGGATCCTTGTGGATCCAATGGAATGAAGGAGGGTGAGAAGAACTCTTGTCCTGGATATTGCACATAAATCAAACCTGTTCTTGAAACTGCATCTAAAATTTCAATTATAAACATCAAAGCCAATGCTACAGGCCCAAAACCTGGAGCTCTTTAAATGAGGAGTTGCTGAGCTCAAACTCATTGTTGAAGCCCAGATTTGTGCAAAACTGAGCAGATCCAGGATTCAGGACCACAAATCACAGAATCATGGAATGGTTTGGGTAGGGAGGGACCTTAATGATCATCTCATCCCATCCCATCCCCCTGCCATGGTCAGGGACCCCTTCCACTGTCCCAGGGTGTTCCAAGCTCCATCCAACCTGACCTTGGGCACTTCCAAGGATGGGGCAGTCACAGCGTCTCTGGACAACCCGTGCCAGGGCCTCACCACCCTCACAGGGAAGAATTTGTCCCTAATATCCAATCTAAATCAGGTCTTCAGATTAAAACCATTCCCCCTTGTCCTGTCACTCCATGTCCTTGTCCAAATTCCCTCTCCTGCTCTCTTGGAGCCCCTTTAGGCACTGGAAAGGCCTCTAAGGTCTTCATGGAACTTTTTCTGAGAGAAAAATTAGCTATATAAGATTTCTCCTCACATTTTGAAGATTTCTGGAGGCAGACAGAAATATCTGTGGATGCACAGCTTCCTCTGCTAGGATGGGTAGGGAGAAAATCACTTTCTGTATGTATAGGAGCTCATTGAACCAGGTTGTGATCTGAGTATGTGAGAGGTGTGGACTGTGAGACCTGGAGTAGCTACATCCCAAGAATCCAAATGTTGTTTCATGCTGCAGAGCTGGAGGGATAATGGGAATTAGCCTTGCCTTTGTAATGGAATTTAATACATTAAGAAATCTCTCCTGTCTTAAGCTCTATGTAAAAGCTAAAAGGGCACCAAAGATGGTGTGAGAATGGTGGTGGGTGACAGATGCAGCTCGTGGGGATGAACTTAATTTAGAGGCCAATTGAATCCAAAATTTCCTCTGCTTTTTGAGCTGCTCATTCTGATGCTCCAGGTCCTGCAGGTAAAACAACCACCGAAACCTCTCTCTTCGCACCTTTTTTCAACATCCAGCAAAATAATGTTAAGAGATGAGAACAGCCACCCACAAATAGCAGAAATTAGAGCCAAGAATGGTGGCAGCAGTGCCACTGACTCCAATTCATCGTTCCCAGAGGATTATTCCAACAGCTTCTTGTATGACCCAGCTCCTCTGTGTGCAAATGACTCAGCCCAAGAGGATGTTTTAAATGACATTTATTATTTACGTTTTTATAATGCCTTTGGAGATTACTTCCCTTTCCCCCGTGCCCCCAAATCTTTCTTTTCATTTCTGCTCCAGCTTTCTCACTGAGCTGTATCATCACGACTGCGAGAGGCAGAGCTGAGGAATAAGCAGTGTTTTGAGCACTGCAGGAGGAAAATAAATGCAATGCAACAGCTCATCTGTTGAAATTTTAGCTGTAACTGAGTGCACTAAAGTCTGCTCATTGTTTTTCAGGGAAGCAGTTTGTATTTCCACGTAGAATTTCCTCCCAAAAGGCTTTGTAGTAAAGATGATTTGGCAGGCAGAGCTCTCCCCTTGTTCAGTCATGATGAAATCACATTTTGCTGTGTTTTCATGGGAATGTAAGACCAAGTGCGCAGCCACAATTTGCCTCATCTTTTATCCTACAGCTCACAATTCCTGTTACTTTCCCACAGTTTTTGTGTTCATTTTAGTCTGGAGGTGACTGTTGTGAGGGATAAGAACACAGGGATGAGGAGGAGCAAAATTATTTAAGAGTAACACTCAATTACGACTGAATGCGAAATGTTTTTTTCCACGCTGAGAAGAACATTAATGGCCTGCCTCCAAATCTTCCTGTCCTTTCCAGAGATTTTTATGCATTTCATTGCTCTTGAGTGAGAAAAAAACAACTCCTTCTCTTTGCTTGGAAAGTGGAGCAGCCACTTCAAGCAAACTTGAAGTCTGTGCTCGACCCAAAGAAGGGATTTTGGCCAAGGCAAACATTCCCCAGGGTCATTCTGGGAGACAAGAAGGAGCTTTCTTCCTTTCTCTTCTTATTTACAGTCATGTGGTGATGCCTTTGCTCCTACAGAGCTCACCTGGCCATCCAAGGAGATGTTCAGGCTCTGACATTTCCCTTATGAATCTTCCTGAATGTTCCTGAAGAGCAGCTGAGATAACTCATATGAGCAAAGGTCATGTCCCTGTCAGCGATGGTTAAGGTAACTCCACATACCCCATATTTTAATAGGAAGTTCCCATGAAATTACTTGTCTATGTTCCTCACCCATAAAGAGTGGGAAATGTTATTTATAAAATGTATAAAATAGTCATTTCCGCCTGTATTGACGTCTGAGATGATCAATTGATCCACAATCAGAATCATGGGATGGTTTGGGTTGGAAGGGACCTTAAAGATCATCCAGTTCCATCCCCTGACACAGGCAGAGAACTTCCACTATCCCAGGTTGCTCCAAGCCCTGTCCAACCTGGTCTGCAACACTTCCAGGGATGGGGCAGCCACATTCACTCTCATTTTAAGGAATGGTCTGTACATGTCTGGATAAGATATGTAAAGACTACACATTTTTAAGAATAATTTAGTGCAAATCTGCAGCAACTTTTAGCCAAAGTGCTGATTAACTCTCCTATTTTGTTCTTTTTGCCCTTCCCTTATGGAAGATATTCAGGGACAGGTCGTCAGTTTAGGGCAACAAGAGAGAAAAGTCTTCTTTTCCAGCTGAAAAAGAAAGGGAGAAAGAAGGTGAAGAATTTATGACAGATAGATTTGGCATTTCATCCCAAACCATTCCAGAGCTGAGGACAGATTGCAGATATCTTGGGTTTGTAAGTGGTGAATTGCCAGTGACCTTTGCTCACAGAGCAGGGCAGGGACGCGGGGATGAAAATTCTGCGCTCTGAGAAAGGGACTGACAATGCACTTTTGCCCTTTGCCAGGGAATGAATGGACATTGCAGCGTGCAAGATACTCCAAATTCGGACTTCTGCTGCTCTGGGCATGTTCAACATCTTCTCCTAAGTATTGTTCACTTCTGGAGGGAATAAATCCTGTCTGGAGGGACCTGAGGGGTGAGAGGTGTCTCTCTGGTGTTGAGATGGGTTTTATTGAAAGTGAGAAGGGATTGTCTCAGCAGGAACACAGCTGGGAGGCAGCATGAGCTTGTGGCTGCTACCCCACAGAAGGAAAAACTGAGCTTGTCTTGATAGCTTTCTTGAAAAGAATGATTTTGTTGCTGTTTGGAAGGAAACCAAAAAAATGCCAGATCCAAAGGAAATGTTTCAAGTCAGTCAGTGCTTTGAACCGGGGAAATGTTTCAATAGAGGTTTTTTCCTTTTTGTAAAATGAAGAAAATTTAGAAATGAGAGTCTGCTTCAAATGCTAAATATCTGTGTTTTGTGCAGGGCAGAATGAGAAAATTATTGCCCTGCCTTTTCAGCTCCCCCCACTATTCCCCTGCACTGAAACCTCAAATGCCCTTCAGGTTCTTTGTTCACTTATAAGCCCCAGGGAATTGTCACTAGGTTAAGAAGGAAACTTGTCAAGAAAATACAAGGATATTTGAAAACTCAGAATCAGTAGCTCAGAATCTGTTCTCATCTACCCATGGGCTGTTCTCATTCACCAATATTACTGGGGCATCACCAACCTGACACAGGAAATTTAGTAAAAATTATTTGGAAGCTGCCCAGGCTGGCATGGGATGGAAATGCAAATTTTAGGAATTAGTGCTGACTACTGCAAAGTATCACTGTCATCGTGATGCTGCAGCCTCGTGTGAAGGCACTAATAGAAAGGCAATAACAGCACTTGGAAAATGATAAGTGGCACATTAAACTCTGCTCCAGTTGCTCAGGTCCCAGTGATAACAAGCGTTCAGCAACAAATATTAGTTATAAAGATGCAGCACAACATGTGCCAGGAAATTACAGACAGAAAAAAAATCAATCACCTCAAAGGATGTGGATGCAGCACTAATCCGAGCTTGAAAAGTCAGAACTTCTGGGTTTGTGCCTGAAATACCCTGGCAGAAGATAAAGGTCTTATCACTTTGCTAAAATGAAAAGTGCAACTTTTGAAGAACTGATTTCTGAACCTGTGGAAGAAGTGCCAGCATTCATTTTTGAATGAGGAATTTCAGTATTCCCTCTTCTGCAAACTTAAGGAAGATGGAGATATTGTGTGGTGAAGGAAAGAGAATAATTCCCTCATTTGCGAATTCAGAGTCTCACCCTGTTGGTGTTGTTTGTAGAGATTCTACTTAATGCAAGATGAATAAAAGAAAAATTTCCAGCTCTCCTGGACTCTGCTGAATGGCTCAATAGCCTCCATGTGAATTTATAATTTGCTGTTGCTTTTCAAAACGCCAAACACAAAATGAGCAGGTGGAAGACTCGGAGGGGTAGTTAGCGAGGGGATTGGGTTCCTGGGGAAGATGATTGAAGAATCCCATTGTGCTTGAGTTTTCCTGACATTTCCTTTGCAGGGAAGGCAGGCTGAGATCAGCATTTCCCCTCTTCGTGAAGTGTCTTATCTTGGCAGCCATGTGTTCCTGGGCTGTGTTAATGAGTGTGATATATAATACATTTCACACCGAGCCTGATTTACAAAGGATGGGGTGAAAAACCTGCCATTCTGATGGGATGGGAATCTTAATGGAGCAGAATTTTCTGCAAATGCTACAGAGTTGTAAATAATGGAGGAAGGATAAGAATAGACACGTCAAGTCAATACCTGAGATGAATCTTAATTGCTTGGCTCAGTACAAAAATGTAGCAACACATGTTGCTTATGGTGAACTCATCTGGGCAGATTTTCGTGGGTTTAGCTCGATTTGTGTGGCATGCAGTTGTTATCAATCATAAAATCACCGAATAATGGGATGGTTTGGGTTGGAAGGGACATTAAAGATGATCTTGTTCCACCCCCATGCCATGGGCAGGCACACCTTCCTCCAGACCAGGCTGCTCCAAGCCTTGTCCAAACTGGCCTTGGACACTTCCAGGAATGGGAATACATTTGTAAGGTCTTGCACCTTGGGAAACATAAACCAGGAGTGCAGTATAGGCTGGGATCTATCCAGCTGGGCATCAGCTCTGTGACAAGGGACATGCAGATCCGGGCTGACATTGAGCTCGATGTGAATGAGCAGAATCCTGCCATGGACAAAAAAAGCCAACAGGATGCTGGGTGGCATCAACAAAGTCATCATTAGCAGGGATAATGTGATTATCCCACTCAACTCAGAGTCTGCAAGGCCACACCTGGAATATTGTGGAATATTGTGGAATATTGCGTCCAGTTTTGGTCCCTGCCATGCAAAAAGTTGTGGAGAGACTGGAGGTGGTCCACAAAAAATGATCAGTGGGAAACCTGACATGAGGAAAGACTGATATAAACAAACTGTGCTTGTTCATCACTGAGAAAAGAAGGCTCAGGGGATGCTTTATCACCCCATTCCAGCATTTAAAGGATTGCTGAAAGGAAGATGGAGATTCTCTTTTTTTTATGAGCAGTCGCATGGAAAAGAGGAGGGGTATCGGGTACAAGTTACTCCAAGGGAGATTCTGATGGGACACAAGAGGAATGTTCTTCACCATGGGAAAAAAGGAGGCATGGAATGGTCTCACCAAGAAAGTGGTGGAATTCCCAGCATTGGATAATTTTAGGATTCAGCTAGACAAGGTGCTGGACCACTCTGTCTAGACTGTGCTAAGTGTTGGACCAGATCCTTGAGACTCCTTCCAACCTGGGATTCTATGATTCCATGATTGAAAAGTGGGCTTTCCTGAGCAGAACAAATAGAAACCGTTGGAATGAGTTCAAAGGTGTCCACGAAGGTGCTCCAAGAGCTGGAGAACCTCTGATTTGAAGCCAGGCTGGGAGAGCTGAAAATGTCCAGCCTGGAGAAGAGAAGGTCCCAGGGAGACCTCAGAGCCCCTTCCTATTCCTAAAGGGGCTCCAGGAGAGCTGGAGAGGGAGCTCTGACTTGATCACAACGACATGTAACGACAGGACAAGGGGAAATTACTTTAAAATGGCACCAGGATGAATTGAAAACTGTGAAAAAAATTCTTCCCTGTGAGGGAGGAGGGCCCCTGGCACAGGTTGCCCAGAGAACCTGTGGCTGCTCCATCCCTGGAAGTGTCCAAGGCCAGGATGGACAAGGCTTGGAGCAACCTGGGATAGTGAAAAGTGTCCCTGCCTATGGCAGGGAGTGAAATTGGGTGATCTTTAAGGTTCCTTTCATCCCAAACCATTCTGGGATTCACTGATTCAGTGAAATTGAGATGAAAACAGGTGGTGGCCATTAAAATCTGAAACTTCTTTTTGCCATGATTCATGAATTGCTCCTGTGACAAAGCACTGTCCAGACACTGAGTCAAAACATATTTTTTTTTTTGGGAGTTATCCTTGGAATCCCAGAGGCCAAACTTTCCATGGACATGTGCCTCAGGTGTTTATGTCAGACTCCTTTCTGCCGCACTCAAGGCACTTCTTTCAAGATTGTTGCAATACGAGATTCCTAAATATAGACCCTAAACAGATGTGCCTTGATTCTGATGTTTACTCAACATCCACTGTCTCCCAGTGGTTGGTTTTCTAGGAAGCAGAAACTTGGAATTATACACAATGAGTGTCTGAATTCAAAAAAAGAAAAAGAAGTGGGTGGGCTTCAGCTTGATGGGTACAAAACTGAAAGTCAAGTTGGTTCAGTTTGGGGATTTACTTTCATGTTTTCTTCACTTGTAATTGAATGTTTTGCTTCACTTTCAGGTTGTTAAAGTATTTTAGAAAAACCTTTTCCAGCTAGAGGCTGGAAACAAAAAAAACTGAATTTCTTTTAGAGAGGAGAAGTCAAAGTGTTTTCCATCCACAGGATTTATTAGATATTTTCAAAATGTTTCAATGGCAAATTAATACCACAGACCACAGAGGGCATAACTTAATGTATTTACTGATTGAAGGGAATGATCAATTGAACTCAATTGAAATAACTTAAAGGATAATTTTGATCCCTTTGCAAGTCTTTCTCTTCTCTTCTCTTCTCTTCTCTTCTCTTCTCTTCTCTTCTCTTCTCTTCTCTTCTCTTCTCTTCTCTTCTCTTCTCTTCTCTTCTCTTCTCTTCTCTTCTCTTCTCTTCTCTTCTCTTCTCTTCTCTTCTCTTCTCTTCTCTTCTCTTCCTTCTCCTCCTTCTCTTCTTTCTCTTTTTTTTTTCTTTCTTTTTTTTCTTTTCTTTTTTTTTTTCTCTTTTTTCTTTTCTTTCTTCTCTTTTTTCTTCTCTCCCTTCCCTTCCCTTCCCTTCCCTTCCTTCCCTTCCCTTCCCTTCCTTCCCTTCCCTTCCTTCCTTCCCTTCCCTTCCCTTCCTTCCCTTCCCTTCCTTCCTTCCCTTCCCTTCCCTTCCCTTCCCTTCCTTCCTTCCCTTCCCTTCCCTCCCTCCCTCCCCCCTCCCTCCCTCCCTCCCCTCCCTCCCTCCCTCCCTCCCTCCCTCCCTCCCTCCAGACTCTCCAGACCATCTTCAAAACATTTTTAGACCCACTGATGTTGGTAATTTGAAAATTTTATGGATCCCTTACACAGGACCAAATTAAGTTTCAGCTTAACGAGGCAGAAGGTTTGATAAAAAAGGAAAAAAACTCTTTTGAGCATCTCCTTAGGTATATGAACTTCCTTCCTACACTTGCCAGGAATCACCATCTCCTGCACGACAAAGTTTTTGTTTAAACAAAAACGAAAATGAAAAGGAAAACGAAATTGAAAACCAAAACCAAAACCAAAACCAAAATCAAAACCAACAAACCAAACAAAACCAAAATCAAAACCAAAACCAAAACCAAAATAAAATCAAAATCAAAAACCAAAACCAAAAACAAACAAACCCAACAAGCAAAAAAAACCCAAAATCAAAAATAACCCCCAACAGATAATAAAATCAGTTTTTGCAACATGAAAGTCACCAGAGCTTGTTGTATTTTATGCTCTCCCCCCTCACTCTATACAACATATTTTAAACAACTTTTTTCTTTCAATTACACACACATTAAACTTTTTTTAGCATTTAGGGGAGTTTCCTTCAATGCTCTTCCTTGCAGAGCTCTTTGCTGGTAAGTACATGTTAAAATTATCTTCTCCCTTGTGTCACCCAGCAATAAATTGCTGGAGAATGAGCTGGTAAATCTTCATGCATCCAGAAAAAAACCCAGGGGCCTGGTAGGACAAAGGGATAAAAAAAAATCCCTCAAAAGCCAAAACAAACAAAGAAAAGAGAATGAGAGAGAGAAAAAGACTATTAGATTTTGCCAGACTGATTTTTTATTAAGAACCCCTACACTGGAATTCAGAAAATGAGGATTTTTTTTTCCTGAATCTTGATGTGCTACTGCAATTCCTTCAGGAGATGATGGGCAGCTGGGAAAAGGGGATCAGGAAGGGAGTGCCAAGTTACAGGGGAGCCACAGGAGCATTTTGCTAAGGTGACAACTGGCAGGGAGCAGAAGGAGCTGAGGTTTAACCACCATCTGTATTGGCAACTGAAGTGTTCCTCGGTGTCTCCTCATCCAGGAGAGTCACTCCAGCGCCACATGGGGCTCGACAAGATTTCAAAGCACAGCTTAGGAAGAAATCCTATCCTGGTGCATTGGAGTGGGACCTGTAGGATGAATAAACAACTTATTCCTTTTTCCTGATCTAACATTAACCTGCAGCGCTGAAAGGACACATCTTCATACCTTGAAATGGGGATTGAGAGCTGACAGAATAAATTTCTGCTTATTTAAGGCACCATTTATCCCAGAACATAAGAGAAAATGCAGCTCTTTTGTGTAGATAGAGCAGAGTGTTTGTGACCTGATTAGATTTCCAGTTAGATTTCTACAAGTATCATGGGAAAGATATGGAGCAACACGCTAGAAAAAGAAACATTGAATCTCAGGATCATTTGGGTTGGAAAAGAGCTCTAGGATCATCAAATCCAACCTTTGGTTGAATATCCCCATACCCACTAACCCATATCACGAAGTGCCACATTTACTTCTTTTTCCAACACTTCCAGGAATGGTGACTCCACCACTTCCATGGAACTCCACCCAGAGCAGCCTGGAACTACACATCCAAAAATCCAGAGCTTGGATCTACCAGGGAGGAAACCAAACCAAGCACAGGTCACACTTTTCACTACAGAAATACCAGAACCTCATCAGTTTTTTTCATCTCTTCTCATCACGAGATTGCTACCTATCAGTTGAAAGTGGGAAAATGCAGTCCATGTTGATCCCTCTGGAAGTGTCAGAGCCATCTGAAATGCCCTTGGCTTGTTGGAAAGCATCCCTGGAAAATATGGGTTTCATGGAATTATGGAATGTTTTGGGTTGGAAGGAACCTTCAAGATTGTTTAGGGGCCCTGAGCAACCTGGTCTAGTGGGAGGTGTTCCTTGGGAGGAGTTTGGAATGTGATGATCTTTAAGGTCCCTCCCAACCAAAACCATTCTGTGATTCTTCAATGATTTGCAGTCCTCTGAACCAGCCTGATCAATACCCAGTTAATGAAAAGCACAAAGAGATCTGATCACACACAGGGAAATTAGAAAGCAGGATTGGACTAATTTAATCCAAATTTATGCAAAATTGCAGTTTATCTCCCTACAACCTGGTCACCTCTTGCTGAGTGCATAAAGAGAAAAGGGAGCATGTGATAAATGATTTAAATTATTTATTTTGGGTGTCTGTGTTAAGATGTTCCAAGCTCCATTGCTGAGGTTTTCTAGCTCTCTATGGACCACCACAGGAGTTTGGAGTCACCAGCTGAAGTGTCTGTGTCCAATCCAATGAAGCGTTCTGCTCAAAACCTCGAGTCTGAGATTACAGAACCACCACAAAGTGAAAGTTACCCAAAAGTCCTGCTCAAACAACGCTGTTTGTGTTTGTATTTACAACTCACTTGCCTTGGAATGCTCAGGGGAAACGTTTCTGTCAGTTTTCCTTTCACATCAATGAAAGGAACCATTCCAGCTTGGCTGGTGGGGCTGAGGTTGTTTATTGCAGCGTGAGTAATTGTACCAAGGACTTCATACGTGAAAAATTAATGAAAGAGGAAACTGAATAATTTGTCTGATTTACATGTGAAAGTACAGAAGGAAACCTGATAAGACAAAAAGTCCTGTTAAAACTGTTGGGAAGGTGATGCCTTCAACAAGGGCAGATGGAATTGAGCATTGTAGGGGCAGTTTCATTCCTTGATTCCCTGCAGCACCTTCCCATTACACCCTCTTTAATTCACCCATTCTCATCCACTCCCCATCCCTGGAAGAGTCCAAAGCCAGGTTGGAAAGGGCTTGGAGCAATCTGGGATAGTGGACGATGTTGGAATAAGAAACCCTTTAAGGTCCCTTCCAATCCAAACCATTCTATAGCTTTTAAAATTGGTTTCCTCTGGGTTTTGCATGGACCAAATTAAACCCATAATGTGTGAAGATAAATGTACCTCTACCCCAGGACTGAGATATCACCCAGATCTTTATTAAAACTATTTTTCTTTTTAAATCACCTCCAAAGGTGATTTAAAGTTCTTTTAAATTCCCTCCAAAGGGAACTGAGAGAGAAGGAAGATACTCTCATGGTCCATAAGCCAGCCTGGAGACACCTTCCCTGCCCACAGTGGCTAAATAGGAATGTGTGAAAGTTCATCTTTGATCAGTGTGCAGAGAAATAAAACTCCTGGAGCCAGGCACAGCTTCCAGAGCAGTGGATGGAGGCCAACAGACAAACTCCTCTTGGAAAACCCAAGCCTGCCTGGGGGCTTAAGTGCATTAACCTCTGTATCTGGAATTTTTTAAAAGGACAATTTAAATTACATCCTTTTGATTGAACCAGAACAGAGATCTGAGCAAGCCCTGGGATATTTTTATTGTCTGTACCCTTTAGTGAATTACAAAACCAGATCTTTTAGTAGATTTTGGGGTCACTGCAGTCAACAGCTTTGTGCTTTCTCTGTCAATCTGGCTCCTAAAAAAAGGGACTGATGCTTTTGTTTATAAAATCCAAGCAGGTACAACTTGTGTGGATCCAGGACTAGATATAGGGAGTTGGACCCATTTGATAAAGCAAGGGAAAAGTATCTTTGCCAATAGTCTTGCCAATGTGGAAAAAATGGCTTTAAATCAGGCTTTGCAGAGGATGGTGGCATCAGCTGATGGTTAATTCAGGGAACTGGACGTGAGAGTGGGAAGAACTTAGGGAAAAGCTGAGATAAAGGCCCCAGGAAGGATGAAAATAGGTGAGAAAATTATCCTTTTCCCACATTTGTGCTCTAATGTCTGAAAAACAAAGAGAGAGGGAGATCTGCTGCACAGAATCCCTGGAAGTGATGGAGATAAAATGAGAGAGAGGACTGCAATGAATGAAAAGGCAGATAGGTTAGACCAGCCTTCCACTTGTACAGGAATCTGTTTCTCTACTCAAAAAACTGCTAGGGAGGATTTTTGTCATCCTACTTTGCAGGGTCAAGAAAAGCACCATTACAATAGTTTGTTTCAGGGCAGAGTGAGCATGGAAGGTTCCTTTTTAGAGTAATTTCCAAAGCACAGAAAGAGGAATATGACTGGAACAGCACAGGAAAACCAACAACCCTTGCTGTTACTGGAGGTTTTCTTGTTTTCTCATGAGAAAGAGAAAAGAAAGAGGAAGAAGGAGTGAGAGGTGCAGAGGGAAAACAAAGTAAAAGACACGGTGAAAAAGAATAGAGGTCAAGGAAAAAAGGATAAAAGAGGATGAGACACAAAGACAAAACATCCAGGGGAAAGAAGAAGGAAGATTTGGACTGGTTTTGCCAAATATTTCTCATTCTCCAAATGAGAAAAAAACAGGATCTGCACTGCTGGCTGGGTGTGCAAGAACCCGTCCGAGAGCAAGGGAGAGGAAGGGTGACAGGAATGGAGAGAAGGAGGGAGAAATTAAAGCAGCAGCAAGCGAAAAATAATCAAAGATAAATAAAGCCGACACAAAAAACGACTTTAATTTTCTCTTGCTGACACTCCAAAGTGAGCCTCAGCAGCAGAGACTTTAATTTGCCTCCTCCCCACAGCCTCAGCCGCGCTGCTTCATCCAAGCCGGGGAGGCTGCTCCAAACCTCCAGCACCAATTTATATGCTAATGGATTTCGTTTGTAAATCAAGGCAGTGCCTCCCCGCTACCCCAAATTCACTGGTGCGAAATGCTGTCCATCTCCACACGCAGGGCTGGGAATTGCCCGACTCCGGAGACACAAAAGACATCAAATCCTAAATAATTGGATCATTGATGGAGTTCATCCCCATGGATTAAGTTGCTGTTTCATCCCAGCCCCTCACCTGCTCAGGAGGAGCCTTTCTAAGAAGTTTTATAATTAGTCAAGCTTGGGAGAGGAAAAGAAAGTTCCCTTCTTCTTTTCCTCTCTGCTGTTCCCTAATTTCCTTCTTCTGAGCTCTTCTTGGAAAGATGAGGAAATGGCACCACTTACATCCTATTTTCACTTTTGAAAGAGTCTGTGAGCACCTGGACAGGGCAAGTCTGCTACAGCCTGCCCATATCCAGGATGGGAATCAAATGGAATTATGAAAGTCCTGGGTTATTTCCTGTCTCCTGCTGGAAGACTCCTGAGGGACCAAAGTAAAAAAAAAATATCCTGATCTGCCAAAGGAAAGACATGTCTGAAAGCTTTGAAAGATCAAGAAGTCTCTTAGCAGAATTAGAATTGTGCTTAATTCAATGCCAAGTTAAAATAAGATATTTTGATCCCTTCTGTTCCCAGGGATAGATTTTGAATGGAGGGAGGGAACAGCAAAAGAAAACAAGAATTCTTAACCTGAAGAATGCTGAAGGTGTTAAAGTCCTTGATTATAAATACACAAATTCAGGGTGGAAGTCTGGATGAGGTTTCTAAGTGGCAGAGAGGTAATTCCAACCTGGGGACTGAAACTGGAACCTCTCACTAAACAGTGCTGCTCCAGGATTAAGAATTCAGATAGGCAGAAAAAACCATGAATTTGGGTCTTCTTCTCTGGATTCTCCGCAGAGGACACAAGGCTCAGTTATTTGAACAGAAGTCCCTTCCTTGCCAAACAACCTCTGACCATCACTGGCTTTCCACAGGCCAGTGAAAACAGCTTTGTTTAATATGCACAGGTTGTTATTTGGAGTAATTAACACCACTCCTTAGCACTCCAGGATTCCCAGACAAGTTTCTAGCAAACAATATCAAAAAACGGGGAAGTTACAGAGCAGTCATGCACTTCTACCTTTAAAGGCAGGCCCATCTTTGGGTAAGATTTTCTTTCCAATTTATTTTTGCCCAGAATTCTTTCTCATTGCAAATTTTTGTGGTTTATGGCACTCAAAGCATTCCCCAGTATAAGCTACAGACAGAGGAAACCCACTGCTGAGTCTAGGTGGACCCACTGGTTCTAAAGATGTCTTTTGGGTGAATTTTCCTCTTTTGAACACAGAAACTTTAAGAAATCCTGCATTAACAGCCATGGATATCAATAACAAAAGACATTCACATCTCCCATGCTTGCAGGTCAGGGTTGTCATGGTCCAGCCCTGCCTCTGATCTCACAGTGTCCTTTCCCTTCATGGGAAGTCATTCCCAATGATTTTCAATGCTGATTTGCCTCATTATTTCTATCTTGAGCTTTTGTTAATGCAGTTTGAGGCAAATCAGGCTGGCTGGGAGCAGGGTGGGAGATCTGGGGCCACCTGCTAGACCGGGGCCACCATCCTTGGGAGCTCAAGGATTCTGATGCCAAACTGGGGGCAAATGCTGGACAGGCCAAGCCCAGCTGTTGGAGAGGAAGATTTTGGGTGTGAATATTCCTATTGTTGCAATTCTGGCGGGCTGTGAAGAAGGGAATGGAGCCATCTGTGCTGTCCGTGTCCGTGTGTGTTGAGGGGTAAAGGCTCTGCTCTTCCAGGCTGTCCATGCCTGTATATTCCAGCTGGGAATACATGCTCCCCCACACTGATTTCCAGACTTGGGAACATGGATCTGGGACAGGAGGAACACCTCATCAGCCCACTGAGTGTGGCTGTCTCTACCACCATTTTGTTGAACCAGCAAATTCTCCAAATTTTCTCTTGAGCCAAAGATATTTTTGTCTCCCCAGCTCTCCCTCAGGTTGGGATTACTACACTCTCGGGGTCTCTAGCTGGTCAGAGTGACCCTGAGAAATGTTAGAAAGTCTCTTTTCCCAGCCTGGCAGTCAAAGAAGGAGTCAGGGCTCTTCATTTCTTGGTCTCAAGGTTGTTTATTGTTCCTTATCTATAAAATTCTTTCTCCTGTCCTGCCAAGGTCCATTCAGCAAGACAGTCCAGGCACTCTGCCTGCCCCTGGGATGGTGTTATGTCTTTATACTAAAAACTACATCTACAATGTTTACAATTACTTTCCAACACCCATCACCTGTGTTAGACAGTGAGCTTCTACTCTAAACCAATCTAAAAGTGCCAACATCACAGCAGAAGCTGGAGGCCAAGAAGAAGAAGCAGAAAGGCAGGACACACCCAGATCCCTCCATCTTGCTCCACTGAACCCCCATTCTAGAAAACCCCAAAATCTACTTTTTCACCCCATGATAAATTCACTATTATTCTGCTCAACTGTCGTGGCCTGCAGATCTTCATCTAAGGTTGGTAACGTGCTCCACGGGTCATAATCAAAACCACAGGCATTTTGGGCTTTGTGCCAGGGTCTCTGAGCCCCTTGGCAGGGGTCTTGGCTGCTCAGGACAGCCAGAGGGATGTCCTGGGTTCCGACACCACACTTCCAGTTAGGAATCACATCCTAACTCCCAATCTTTATTTTTTTTTTCATTTCTATCTTTATAATCAGGGTCTCTTTCACCATCAGCATCCTTCAGCCATGGAGGATAAAGGATTCAGCCATGAACCTCTTGATGTTCTTTAACATTACTAAAGGAGACAGACTCTCTAAGCCTGACCATGGGGTCTTGGTTCTAAATATTCCTTCCCAGTTGGAATCCCTCCTTCCTGTCCATAGTTGTGCTAGTCTCACCATCAAGGAGACATCAGCACTTTAGGCAACCCCAGGACCCCTCAGTTCCTGGACACACTCAGTGTTCCAAATGAATTTCACCATGTTCTTGCAAAATATCCTCTCCTGTCCTTTGCTGCTACTGGAAAGGCCTTTCCTGGTACACCCCAAGCTTGACATTTTATTTTTTCATGGCTGGGGATTGCCCTGGATGCATCCAAGCCTCTCTCCCTTGTCACTCCCATCTGTTGAGCCTCCCAGGCTGCAGCAGCAGCTCCGTGCACTTGGTTCTGTGAAATTCTGATCTGTTCCTCTCCCTGCTCTCACCAGGAATCTGCTTCTCCTTGGATGATGTCTCAATTCTTGTATTGACACTGTCCTTCAAAGTTTTGCCTGCAAATCTTTTATTGGCAAGCAACTATTTTTTTTTTTAATTCCAAGGCTTCATATAAAAAATAAAAATATCAAATAAGTCTTCAGCTTAGCAGAGGAACATTTATATTGATTAGTGTCCCACTCTTACCTTAGCGTTTTACCCCCCCAGCACTTTTTCTTTATCCACCATGCACATGAATTCCCATTTTCTCCACTAACACCACAATGAGATGTTTTGCTGATAATAGACAAAATATTCTGATTGCAGATCTAATCTCAGGGAAAAGCTGCCTTTATTTAATGAAGATAATTAAATACAAGGGACAAGAACTCTTTGACTATCTGTGATCCATTTCCCTTTTCCTTTTGTTTATACTAATTCTTACAATGGGTCCAAAGCCTCGTCTGACACTTAACAGGGATGAGCCTCACACCAAGCTGAATTTGCAGTGAGACCATTAACGAGGCCAATCTTTTAAATCACTTTATTTTGATAACTAACAATAGGTGCCAGCCCTGAAATCCAACCTTTCCCCATCTCAGGAGTCCCTGCCCATGGCAAGGGGAGTTAGATGATCTTTGAGGTCTCTTCCAGCCCAGGCCATCTTTGATTCCATAATTCTCTGATCTTAGGTCAGAAGGGAGTTTAATCCATGGGCAGCAACTGAGACCCAGCAATTCCTTCCTTGCCTTCATCCTCTTCCAGAAAAATTCAGCAAAAGTGGCTGAGAGGATTTTACACCTCAAGGGTAGCAGGGCTTGGCCTGAAGGGGTTTCTCTAGAGGAAGCAGATGGTCAGCATTTAGTCCTTCCCTCCAAGGCTGAATTTTCTGTGTTCAAGTCAAGCTCCTCTGCCTTTCCTCTGTGCTCCTGCATTTCCAGCCCTTTGAAGAGGACATGGCTCCTTATTCCCCATGGAAATGCAAAACACCCACGAGAGATGGATGCCTGTGCTGGCTGAAGCCTCAAAGCTCAAGATACAATATGAATAATGGGTACACGCATGAGATAATGTGAAAAAGCTGCCAATTATTTCAGACAATTGATCAAAGCCAAGGAACTCCTGGTATCCATTAAGCAGCTCTTTGATTGTCCATCCCCTGAAAGCCCTCAACCCACACAGAGCAGGAGAGGACAATTTCTCTTTTCATTTACTCATTTCTCCTGAACAGAAACTCCCCTGCACTTCCCTCACTTCCTGCAGAATTTGCCTCCTTCTTTCTCTCCTGCTTTCAAATCATTTTCCCAGTATTTGCATAATTTTCTTTGGTTGTTGCCACACCTTTGCAGAGGTCACTTGTCAAAGTGCTGCTGCAAAGTGTTGTATTTTAATTTTGAATTTCTGTGCCTTTGAAGCTCGCATTTTCCATTAGAGAGGAGAAAAAATAGCAGCCTCCATCCTGCTGTGTACTGCATAAATCATCACTGAGTCATGGAATGGTTTGTGTTGGAAGGGAACTTAAAAATCATCTCCTTCCAACCCTCTTCCATGGGCAGGGACACCTGCCACTATCCCAGGTTGATCCAAGCCCCATCCAACCTGGCCTTGGATGCTTCCAGGGATGGGGCATATACAAATTCCCTGTATAACCTGTGTCACGGCCTCACTTATCCTCACAGGGAGGAATTTCTTCTCAATATCCCATCCAGCTCTGCCCTTCTTCAGTTTAAAACCCTTTCTCCATGTCCTGTCACTCCAGTTCCTTGTCCAAATTCCCTCTCCAGCTCTCTTGGAGCCCCTTTAGGCACTGGCAGGTCTCCCTGACCATCCAGAGCTGACCATCAGGACTATCTGTCCTCTCTTCTCCTCCAAAATCCAATATCTGTCCTTTCTCTCCCGATTTAGAAGTTCAAAGGACTCTCTCACCCTCCTTAGGAGCCGGGAAATGTGGCTTTTCAAAGAAACAAACATCTGTGAAGCAGCTGGATGGTGGGGACTTCATTCGGGAGTGTGCTCTTAGAACTTTATCCGCTCAGTTGCCACAGCTCCTCTGGCTGTTGTGGTGGCTGATGGCCTCTTCAGAAGCCATGTTATCCCTTCCTAATCTGCCAAATCTCTTTTTTGTTTGTGCTTTCTGGGACAAAAGAGATGAGCAAGGCCCACATCACCACCCTGGGATTTTTTTGGAAAATGATTGAAAATAGATCTCAGTGAACAAGCACCTGGAGATGTTTTCTACAGGGATCCCTTGGTGACTCTGACTTCTTCCTGTTATGAGTGGTTTGGGGAAACTGTGAAGGGGAAAAAAAACCCAACAGTCTTCTTTCTTTATTTCTCTGTTTAGATCTTGTCCAACAGAAGCTCAGGAAGAGATATTCACCTCAGGCCCTGATTCATCTGGGACACAGACAGGAGCACAGCGAGCCCAAGCACTCCTTGAGTCACAAAAAAAGAGAGACTGGAGAGAAAAACTCCCTGTGCTGGTCCTAAATCTCCCTGGAATGTTTTCTTGCTCCACATGGGCCTTTTATTATGTGGGCAGCAGTAATGAAGGGGTGATTTAGGTCACTGAGAAGACCACTGTAAAATGTATCAGCAAAAGTGGGGTTAATGTGATGCTGTAAAAGCAAGGTTCGCTGTTATTTAATATATGGAAGAAATGTACAAAGGAAGATTGAGTTGGAATCAAACTAGAAGGATTTACAGAGAGATGTGAGACACAAAAGGGTAAAGGAGACCCTCCCATTGAATCACAAATTTCAGAGTGGCCCCCCTTGCTGCCTAAATTCCTGAGAGAGCCAAGGTGCAGTTGGGTCCAATCTTAGTCTCATATTTGGGCAATCGTTTATGTCTAATGGAATTATCCACACAAAGTTTATAATAATTAATACTGAATACACAGGTTGGCAATATTGCATTATTAATTCAGCTTGATATCAGCAACTCACTGAGGATCTGCCATGAGTAAAGATCTCTCCACGTTTGCCAAGGAAGGATCTCTCAGCTAAGGAATCTCAAATGTTGAGGGTGTCCCTGCTCCAGGGGAGACTCTCTTGGCACACAGTCCAGCTGGAATTCAGGGACAACTCAACTGGTACTCATCCAAAGATCCAGTATTGGGAAAAGGTCTCTTTACCTCGAGGAGCAACCTTGAGAGGTGTCCCAGCCCCAGGGAGGAGATCACTACCATGATGGTTCACAGAAGCTCATTTAGACTGTCCTACTTATGGACCAAAGTGGTTGGCTCAGAGTCAGATTTTACCAAATGGAAATGTATGAATGAAACTGCAAGAGGGGCAAGAGCTGGAGATTCCTCTGGCTCTGGTCCAGGGGCTTTTCCAGATGCCTTCTGTCCCATCTGGGTCACCAGAAACTGATGCCTTGTGAAGGCTGGCCTAGAACAGAGACTAGAGGGAGCTGAAGAATAAAGTAGGGATTTATTAGAAGTCCTCAATGCCAACCTTGGGCATCACAAGAGCTCAGCCAGGGCTACTCCCAAGATGAACCCAAAATGCTCACAAAATGCACTACTAGTCATGGGGTCTCATATTTTTATAAGTTCTGGTCTATTTGCATATTGGAGTTAATTGTCCAATTACAGCTTTAGCTTATGAAGTCCCATCCTTCTTGTTTTTCTCTCTTCAGTCCATCATTGTTTATGCTCTTGGGCCTGAATTTGGATTGGTTGTCCTTGGTCCCCAGCTAGAGCAGGAATTGTTTTGTCTCCCTACTCTGTGAAGAGAGCTCACCATCCCATAATATGAAGCCCAGAAGTACACACTGAAGCAGTACAGAATCTGAAAAATATAAAAGCTAAAACCTGAGGCATCACTTGTACCCACAAGTTTCTCTGTTCCCTGATAAATGAGCCTTGGAAAAGGCACCTGTTACTCATGCTTTGATCAGTGTTCCAAGCCCATGTGCATCGATGCTCACTGTGTCACTCTGCTCCTCTGTGGTTTTCCTGGAGGAGTTCTTGGCTCAGGCTTTGCTTCCTCTGGGTTTCGGGCCAAACTACTGCTGCTTTGGTTAAGGGGTCAAGTGAATCCTTCAGAGCAGCCCAGGAACAGACTTTGCATTTTCTTCCATTTTCAGCCTCTTCACAATTTTCCAGCACAGCCACGTTTTCCCAGTTTAGCAACCAAGACATACAAATTCTTGCATGTGTAATGTACAATTTATCACCTCCACAGCATTGCTGTGCTTCATCCATGTGGGATGATGGTGAATTTAGAGAATGGGTTGGGTTGGAAGGGGCCTTTGGGATCATCTCATTCCATCCCCATGCCATGGGACACTATCCACTATCCCAGGTTGCTCCAAGCCCCATCCAACCATTGAACAGTTCCAGGTTTTGGGCAGCCACAGCTTCTCTGGGTGTCCCAGGGCCTCACCACCCTCACAGGGAAGAATTTCTTCCCAATATCTCATTTTAATCTCACCTCTTTTAGTTTAAAACCAGTGCCTTTGTCCTTTCACTATCTACCCATGTAAAAAGTCCTTCTCCCTCATTTTTATAACCATCCCTGAAGTACTGGGAGGCTGCAATGAGGTGTCCCCAGGACTTCTCTTTGCCTCAGGACCAGAGCTTGGGATGGCTGAAAGGCAGGACCACAGGGACACAGGAAAGTTCAAGGAGACCTCAGGAGTCCCTTTCCAAGCTAAACTATCCAGTGACCCTTCCTTGTAGCCCCACCAGCGCAAACCAAAACCACACTGACCTCCTGCACCCACCTCCTCAGGCAGTGCTTTCATTTACAGTCCCACAGTGAGGAGAAGTGCTCCCTCCTTCCAGTCTCCTTGACCAGTGATCCAAGGTTTGGGTTCTCCTGCTCTCCCAGCCCATCACCTCCTGAAGTGCCATTCCCTTCCCTAATGCGACACAATCATTGAATTCTTCAGGTTGGAAAAGATTTTTAAAATCAGCAAATCCAGCCCAGCACTGCCAAGTCCACGAAGAATCATGGAATGGCAGATGTAGGGTGAGAAACACCCCCAGAGGAAGGACGAAGGCCTGGGACTCACCATCGAGTGCTGCTGGTTGAAGAAATGTTGGATCATGGCTCAGGGAAGGGGGAATTAGGCTAAGAGCCTCCAGGGGTCTGCAGTCATTCCAGATTTGTCAGGATATTCACATTATTTCAGCCAGACCAAGATAAATCATTTCATCTGAGGACCTCCTGGGCTGTGATGGCTTTGGATGAAGGCTCTGGAGGGCAGCAGTCCTGGAGCCCATTTTCCCATGATTTAGGCTTCCTGTAGTCCTGCCTATAATCCTACAGTCTAGCAGATGATGGAGCAGAGTCAGGGAGATGAAGACACAGTTGTGGTTTTTTTTTCTGGAAGATTTCAGCCATTTGAAGGTGAGCATCAAGGAAGTGAATAATTTGCTGCTCAATAATTTTTTTCATATTTTGCAAGTGATATCCTCAAACCCCTGTGCACTGAGCCATGTTCCTGCTCAGAGTCTGTCTCATCCTGCAGGAGGTGCCAGGGAAATCCAGGTGAGACTGAGTCTTCCAGTACCTGATGGGGGACAACAAAAAAAAACAGGAGAGGAACTTCCTACAAGGGTACTGAGGGATTGGACAAGGGAAATGGCTTTAAGCTGAAGCAAGGTAAATTTAGATTTAGATTAAACATTAGGAAGAAATTCTTCCCTCTGAGGGTAGTGAGGCCCTGGCACAGGTTTCCCAGAGAAGCTGTGATGCCCCTGGATTCCTGGAAGTGTCCAAGACCAGGTTGGACAGGGCCTGGAGCACCCTGGGATAGTGGAAGGCATTCCTGTCCATGGCAGAGGGGTGGTACAAGATGATCTTTAAGGTTCCTTTCCAACCCAAACCATTCTGGAATTCTATGATTGGCTTTGCAGGGATGTGGGCAGGGTGGCATCACAATTACCATGGCCCTGCCAGAAACTTTAACCCCACACCCCTGTCCTGTAGCAGAAATGCTGCCAATCTATGCTAAATCTCAGCCCTTCACATCCTACCATATTGGGAAAGAGGCATCAGGCTGTGAGTTTGAGAAACCTAAATAAAAACAAACTGCACTGCACAGAAAAGGGGATTCTTCATGTCCTGCAAATGTATTTTATAGGGACATGTATTTTTAGAGGGGCAGAGAGGATACAAAGATGAAATTTGGGTAAATGCAGCCCCGTGCTGTGACTCTGGAAAGAGCAGAGAGCCCAGGTGGCAGCTATGGGGCCAGGAGAGGTTTCCCAGCCCCCAGGAGAGATGCAAAGCACACATGGGATGCAGGCAAGGGCACTTTTAAAAAGCAGACAGGGCTGGAGTTTCCACCTCTTTTATTAGAAATAAGACACATTCATTTTGTGCTCTGAAAACTGTACAGAGAGAGAGAAAAAAAAAAAAAAAAGTGGTGTTGACGAACACGGAGAGGAAGGAGCGGAAGGCATGGAAGGAGGGCAGGACATGGGAAAACAGGATTAACCAGAGGAGCTGAGCAGAGAAAAGTCGAATATCAACAGTTCTTAAACAAACATTTATCTCTGTAATTACATAACACCGTTAATGTCCTGCAAAGGCGGCTGCAGTGAATGGGTGATTGGGGAAGGTTGGAGTGAAGAGGGCAGGCTCAGGTGGGCAGAAGGGAAGGGAAGGAAAAAAAAAAAGAGAAAAAGAATTAAAACACAGTAGAAAGATACCTGTATGCTAAAATTCATCATGTGTAATTATAATAATTACAATATCATACAACCCAGCATCTGAGGGAGGCCTTTGTGCTTTCCTGTTTCATGAATAAGCTAATATTGAACAATAATATCACAGTTTTATGAGTAACCACTTTCCCTATTTTTTAACTATTTGGATTTATTTAAGTTTGCCTTTCCATCCTTCATATCCTATGGTTAATGGCAAGGTAAATGCCACTGTCCTTGGAGATCACCCAGGTGGCCCAAAGGGAAGTCAAAGCAGAGATTTGTCACATCAAGCATCTCCCCATGGGGGAAGCACAGCTGGGGGCACTGACTGCTTTGCATCTTGTATCGACTGGTCATTTTTTTACTAAAAATGTGAGGTTTGGTATTTTTTAATTAAAAGGAGACCCAAGCACAGTAATAATTGAGACCCTGTTCAAGCTTTGCTTCTGTCTGGCACAATGTGGCCACTCACAACCACAGGTTTGTCTCCATCCACCTCCAAAACCGGGAGAGTTGGTCCAAACATCAGACAGACAGTGCTGGGAATGACAAAAATAATAACAAAAAAATAAAGTCTGTGTGTAACGCCACTGGTACGTTTTTTAATGATAAAAATATTGCACAACTTTTGGAATGCAGACACCTCTTTTTTTTATTATGAAAAATTTTAAATAGTTATTTTTTTTCATAGTGAAATGAAAAGGCTGCATTTTATGAGGAGGAATGTCCTGCTCTCCTGATCAGCTCCACCTCTTCCTTCCTGCAGGACCACAAACCTGCTCCTGGCTCTGGGCAGCGGGGAGGGCGGAGAAGAACCAGTGAGGGGAATATAACCAAAACCCAAACAGAATAAAGCAAAACAAAACATTGCAAGCCAGCAGCGAAGGGGCTGTGTATTCCCACCATCCCAAAATTTCCACAGAGCAACTTGCCTTCCACCTTCAGCAGGTGGCATCCTCACCCCATGCCTGAGCAGTCCTACGGCACAGAAAGGCATTCGAAATGACAAGAGCCAAAGAAAAGAAAGATCTCGGGTTTCAAGTTCTCTTTTTATTGAAGAAAAGAAAAGAAGAAGGAAAAAAATAGATTATTTTGTTTGTTTTTTTTTTGTCTGTTTGTTTCCAAGTGGACGTTATTCATGTTGTCAGTTTGTCTCAATGTCCTAAGGCAACGTCTCTGTTTACCAATATCTCCAGGTACAGCGGCAGATCTGTCTTTCCCTTTTTCTCTCTCTGCCTTCCAGGGAGGGGCAGCTTGGAATAAATCTGAGTCCAAAAGCAAGGACAAATAACAGAACCAAAATAAAAAGGAAAAAAAAAAGGATGAGGCCAAGAGGACCTTTGCAAGGCCCGTGCTGAGTTTATCTATTTAACAGTCAATGACATGACCTACATTCTTCTTGTTGGTCTTGTTGTCTACCACCTTCCACCCTCTCCCTGGAGATGGGGCGAGCAGGATTTGGAGATTTGGAGCTGGTCCTTTCCTCCACCGGGGAGGGATGAGAGGAGGAAGCCCCACCTCTCCTTTTTCCACCCCAGCCATGGGTGACGCCACCACGTCCCCCTCCGCAGGGACCTGCTGTGACCCTGCGCCAATGCCAGGGCGTGGCGTGGCACCCAGCAGTGGCAATGTCCTTGTGGCCACTTCTTGGCGTGCCCCATCTCCTTCCTTCTTGGATGAGCTGGCGAGGCAGAGGAGGGAGAGCCGGGAATGCCCCTCCAGGCTGGGTCTGCCCCAGCCAGGCCACATCCCAGCGTGACTCCCGCAGGTGTCCCCTCTTGATGTCCCCTGATCTTCTGGGCCCTCTGTGGTGGCTGCTGGGCATCCTTCCACACCTCCCTGTGGCAGAGCAGGAGGGCTCCTGGTGTGCTGCAGAGACCCAAGAGCATCTTGGCAGGGCTTGTCCCCTGCACCCTCCTCCTCTTCCTCCTCTTCCTCCTCACTCTCTTCCAGGCTCACTCCTCCAGTCCTGCCTGGGAAAGCTCGTGTTGTCCTGAACCTACAGCTACTATACTCTATAAAGTAATATTCCCCCTCTCTGCTGAGAACAATACAAAAGTTACTCCATCTTACCAAAGGTTTCAAAAGAAACCAAACACTTCTCTCACTCGGTTCCGATTTAATTTAATCATTTCTTTAAAACGTGGTTTTGTTTTGTTTGTTTCGTTTGTTTTCCGGAAAAAAAAAAGTCCTTTTTCTTCCCTTGCTGCTCAGACCTCTGTCTGAAGGTCAATAATGTCTTGTCCCACCAAGGGGATGGTGGCCCCTGTTTTCTCCCACTCTACAGTTTTTAGTTCTAGGGGAGACTGTGCCACAGGTTCGATGTCCTTTTTAACCCATGATGGCGGGGACTGGACTTTCCTGATGCCTTCCCAGGGTCTCTTGTTTGGTGTCTGCTGTTTTTCTTGCTGCAGGAGGAGGGAAATGTAAGAAAGGAGAGAGAGAAAGAAAGGTTAGTGCAAAATGCAAGAAATACCATGATTTGTACCTCCTCTTGTATCGACAAATCATTTTTGCCGTGCAGCTTCTTGTCCAAAATAAAGTGGGGTATCAATGAAAATTACACTTAGCGTACAAACTGTTTATTTTCAGGAAGAAAATGTTTTTCTTTCCACTGCCATCTCCATCACTTAATGACTGGATATTTCAGCCTTCAGCTGAGGTTTTTGCTACTGAAAAACTGAGTGGGATTTTGAGAACATCAGATCTTTTTCTCCTTCCACAGATGTAGTGACAAGACAATGGGTGATGGCTTTAAGATGAAGAAGAGAAGATTTAGATGGAATATTGAGAAGAAATGCTTCCCTGTGAGGGTGCTGAGGCCCTGGAATGGAATTCCCAGAGAAGCTGTGGCTGCTCCATCCCTGGAAGTGTCCAAGGCCAGGCTGGAAGGGGCTTAGATCAACCTGGGATAGTGGAAGGTGTCCCTGCCCATGGCAGGGGGTGGAACTATAGGTGGAACTACAGGAACTATAGTATTTAAGATCCTATAAGATCTTAAAGAACTATTAAGATCTTAAAGATCCATAAGAAACTATCAAGAACTATAAATAACTTTAAGATCTTTAAGGTCTCTTCCAACCCACGTATGAAATCCAGATTACAATGAGCTCCTCCTGAACACCCATTGCATTTGATGCACAGCTATTTTTAGACTCTTTAATTGCAGCAGAACCTACTCCCTGCTCCACCAGGGAACCAAATCCGTGCTGCTTGAGGAGCTGAAGCTCACTCGAAGGCTGAAAACATTTCCACCAACTCCACACCAAGCCCTGGAGGCTTTATTGACCCAGAATCCCCCCAGCACCCCACCATGGATATTGATCCAGAAAATCTTTCCATGTTTTTGCTGACATGGACCAAGACAAGGCTCTGGGGAGGGCTGAGGGGCTGGAAAATGGGTGTGCTCCTCAGTGGTTAGAGAAAGGAAAGGTTTTAAATGAGTTGTTCCACTCAACCTCTCCCCTCCAAACACCAGCGATGCTTTTCACACCTAATTTTCTCCACAAAAAACACTCCAGCACTGGGAAAGAAAAGGCTTTCCTGGAAGTGAGAGCCCTTTTGAGCCACCTGCCAAAGGAGAAGTGGGAAGGGTGGGAGGAAAGCAGCTCCTGGAGGATGACAAGGAGGGAAAACCCTGGAGAGAAGGTGAGGAGCCAGATGTGCCAGCAGGATGTGTCACAGCTCGAGGCTGCCACCAAAATGCATTGACTGAGGGGAGATGAAGCCACAAAAGGCTGTGGGGTCACTCCAGGATGCTGCTGAGAGCGTTGCAGCTCCATAGGAAACTTCCATCCCCATCTGCTGCAGGCTCATCCAGCAGCCTCAGCTCCTCAGTTTGTCCTTCCCTAAGATGTTTTTGCCAGGCTGTTGTTTGTCCCAGCTCCACACTGCAGTGCTGACAGGAAAGCTGCTGTGGAATTATCCCTGCAGGGGCAGCTTTCCTTGGATCACCCAAGCCAGGAGTTCTGCTTGCCCAAACTTTAATGTAAAAATAAGATGTGCTTGAAGTTGGTCCTGCACCTCACTAGTCCCAGGAGGAAGGCTCTGAGTGAGAGTTTTTGGTGGTTAGAAGGTGGGGAATGCACAATCCAGGTAAACATCTCCAAGTGAAGTGAAAGCATTATGAAATTATTTTCATTCAAAGGGAGAAAAGTTTTTAAGTATTTTTAAAGAGAATTGTTGTTTGGCTTTTTTTTTTTAATGAGGTTGTGTAAAAGTATTGCTCAAAAGCATATAAAACACTCAATTCTCAATTTCTTGAAATCTGCAGCCGTGGTTTTCATCAAACTCTGCAATACAGAGTTTTCCTTATGCTGCTGGCGTTATTCTTACTTTATTCCATGATATAACACGACAATGATTAATACTAGTGCCACAGAAAAAGTGATAAAATTCATTATTTATTCCATTCTCTTTTTTGGAACTTATTTTAGAACCACTGCAACTAAAATTGGAACCTATTTAACTCTTGTGTGTGCCTTGATGAGACAAGTTGAAGTTTCCTGTAGGGAAATTTCTACCTACAGTGTTTTTTGGAGACCATCAGTCTGTCTAAAAAGATACAGCAGGAAGGAACACAGAGAAAAAAGCACAAATAGAGCAAAAATTAGAATGAAATTAAATTTCCCAAAAGGTGAAGAAAAACAACTTTGGTCAAAACAGAATTTTTTTCAATGAAAAGCATTTTTTTTCTCCCACCACTGCTGCGATATCACAAGTTTCCAAAGATGCTGATGTCCACAGCTGTATTAGAGAGCAGCACAAGTGATCTTATGCATGAAGTTCACAAATAATTTGTTTTTTTCTCCTCAAACAAGAGCCCTTTTTTGATGGCATTATTTATGGCCACCTTCAGCACCAGGTTCTGTTTGCAGCCAATGCCTGTTTTTAGCAGTCTCTCTCCATCTGCCACGCTCCTGACCTTCAGCCTCTCCATGCTGGGAGGATGCTCCCAGATCTGATCATGCACCCTGAACGTGATCAGCAAACCTCAGAGCCCTCCCTGCCACGGGCCAGTGAGCAAGAGGAGCTGCAAAGCTGGGGAGGGAACAGAAATTGAAGGAAAAAAAACCCCAAAAGCCCAACAAAATACAAAAATGATGAGCTCAGATCTACAGCAGTGGCCTCTGATCAGCCCTGTCACTGGGGAACAGCACCTGAGGGTGACAATAATGATTCAAACTCCAGACATTAAATGTTATGAGTTATTGAGAAGAGGGAAAAATTAAGAAATCAAGAGAGAATGAAACAGGAAATATTATTCTGGCAGTGAACAGCTCCATTCTGCACCTGCATCTTGAATATTCTGGGCACTCCATGGGCTTCCTGAGAGAAGGATAACAGGAACATGATAAATGTGGCCAGTTTCCAGCCATGGATAAAGTTATAGAGAATGTCCTGTGGGAGGAAAGATTGCAAACTCCCACCTCCAGGCCCTAAAAGAGATTATGGCTGGATGTAAAAGAGGTCTGTGAAGCTCTGTAAGGCTTGTGGATGATAGGAATGGGCCACTGATGGTGGGATTGGGATAATCCCTTCCAACAAAGGAACTCCAGAGCACCAAGGAGTGAACTCTGGGAGCTGGGTCTGCCCACAGTGCCCAGCCAACCTCCAAGCCACCTTTCCACAGCTCTCTGTCCATCCTGAAAACTTCCAGACTCATGAAAAGTACATGGAAACACAAAACCAGCATCCATTCTGTGCTCTCCAGTGAAGCAGCACCACTCTGCATCAAGGGGTCTCTGAGCACAAATCCCTGCAGTTTTGGGGATCTTTTTGAAGATGCACCACCACAGCCTGGCCCTTTTATTTCTCCAAGCTCCTTTTCATTCTGCCATGGAGAGGAGGCAGAGACTGCCCTTGGGTCTGAGCCCACATGGTGATTTTCATCCTCCTTATCAGTGTGACATCCACCCGTGACTGTGGTGGGCTTAGTGGCTCCAAAGAGGTTTATTCACAGTTAGAAGATGAAAAAGAGCTCTGGAAAATGAGGAAATGAAGAAGGGAGACTTGCTTTTAGTTCTGCATTTCTCAGGAAAGGATCAGGCTTCTCTGGTGAGGCTGTGAGGGAAGTGCTGGCT
Organism: Camarhynchus parvulus; assembly: GCF_901933205.1. Classification (NCBI taxonomy): domain Eukaryota; kingdom Metazoa; phylum Chordata; class Aves; order Passeriformes; family Thraupidae; genus Camarhynchus; species Camarhynchus parvulus. Next base: position 149,621,300 of record NC_044572.1, on the reverse strand, counting down.
GCAGGAGGACTCTGGGCCCACTGGGATCTCTGAGCAGGTTAATCAGCCTGGCAGAGCTCTGGGAAGGATGCCGGGAGACCAAAGAAAATCTCCTCTTGGCACAGGACACCCTGGGAATTGGTAGCAGGCTCCTGGGAACAGCTCCCCTTTTCTTTCCCTCCATATGGAAAAAAAGTTTTTATGGGGTCTTGGCCAGTTGAGCAGCACAGAGAAACAGGCACTGGGCTCATGCTCCAACCCTGGCATTTCCCTCCAGCTTCACTGTGGGGTCTCTGCAATCCTTGCAGACAGGAGGGAAAACTGAGCCATGCACAGAAAAGAAAGAGAAATCCTGGAGAGAGGGATGTGTAATCTGGCTGGAAAAGGCACTGGAGCTGGCTCAGTGCCTCTGAGACAGCCAGGGCTGGCCCCAGACAGGGGCTGAGAGCACCAGGAGCCAGGGACAGAGCCATCACTCTGGCCTGACACAGCCCAGGAGCTTCTGGGAAGGAGGGAAATGTTTATCAGTCCCTGCCTGGTGCCAGGGTCGTGGAGGAAAAAAAAAGGGGTGGGAAAGGAGGGAGCACCCACACTCAGAACTGGGGTAAAACCAGCTCCAGACTGGAGGTGTTCATCATCCTGGTGGCACTGGGAGTCTCCTTCATTCAACCCTGACTTTCATTTTAGCTGCAAAATTTTAAGGTGGAGGGAGGGGATCTGGGATAAAAGGTGTTTAGGGTGCAGTGCCAACAAAACCCCCAAATCTCTTGACAAAAACAGAGGAGAAGTGCATTGAGATAATCCACACATCGTTCTGCTGGAGCTGCTCCTGGCAGAGTCACCTGTGCTGGACTCGTGGTGGGTATGGAAAGGTGATGGTGGTGGGTCCCTACCCTGGGTCTTCAGGGAATCATCACAAAATCACAGAATGGTTTGGGTTGGAAGGGACCCTAAAAACCATCTCAGTCCAGCCCCTGCCATGAGCAGGGACACCTTCCACTATCTCAGGGTGCTCCAAGCCCCGTCCAAACTGACATTGGACACTTCCAGGGATGGGACAGCCACAGCTTTTCTGGGCAACCTGTCCCAGGGCCTCAGCACACCCACAAGAAAGAATTCTTCTCAATATCCCATCTAACCCTGACCTCTGTCAATTTGAAGCCATTCCCTCTTGTCTTGTCACTCCATCCCTTGTCCCAGGTCCCTCTCCAGCTCTCTTGCAGCCCCTTCAGGCACTGGAAGGGGTTCTAAGGTTTCCCTGGAGCCTTCTCTTCCCCAGGTTGGACAATCCCAGTTTTCTCAGCCTTTCCTCACAGCAGAGCATCTCCATCCCTCTGATCATCTTGCAGCTCCACGTCCTCCCAGTGCTGGGACACCAGAACTGGACAAAAGGTTCCAGGTGGGGTCTGACCAGAGCAGGTTTGAGGGGCAGAATCCCCTCCCTCACCCTCAACACTTTCCTGTGCTGCCTTCAGAGTTCTGGCTGGCTTCATCCTGAGCTCCTGTGTCCCAACTCTTCTCCTTAGGAGCAGCAGTGCATAAATACAGCCCAAGAGAATTTATATCCCTGCAGTGCATAAATACAGCCCAAGAGTCTGCTCTGAGGCACAGTTTGGATTTCCCAAGGCTCAGGCTGCTCAAGCTGCACCTCCATGTGTTTGTTTGTGGTGTTATTGTTTGGTTTTTTGTTATTTTTTATTTTTTAACAGCCAGTTTTTATGGTTACCCTAAATAACCCGAGGAGCAACTCAGGGCCTTCTGCTGAGCTCTCAGTGATAACTCCCCTGGAACTCCCTCCCATGCTGTTTTCCTTGCCTCTGGTGTCAACTTGAAGGATATTTCATGACCCAAATGGTCTCTGCCCACGACACTGATGACTGCAGGACCAGGACGAAGTTATTCAGAGCATAGAGCAGGGAATATGAAGAATAAATGTGGCTCACGCTCGTCTAATCCATCTTCAGATCAATGTCGATGAAAAGTGATTAGAAAATGGGAAAGCTGTCTTGTTCCTTTAGAGAATGATAAATTTTCCCTTCCTTCTCAGAAACAAGTAGCTGCAGTTCTTTCATTTTATGCTACTGAACTACAAAGATTGTGCTTTTTCTTTTTTTTTTTTTCCTTTTCATTTAGGAGAAAAGCAAAATAAAAGGAAGTGGCTGGCTTTGTTCAGAATTTCATTAAATTAAATTGGAAAAAAAAAAATTTGTGGTTTTAACTTGGAGATCAGTCAGGAAACCTGAATTACTCAACATTTGCTGGGCTATAAAAATATGTCTTCTGCTTCTGTGCTCCCTGAAGTTCATCCATCCTGAAGGGGTGGCTGTGAGACAAATTTTAGCGAGGCCAAGCAGCTGAAGGTGAAGAGGCTCTGGATCAAGAAAGTCTTTTATTGACTCCAGAAAAGCCTGAAGGCTGCACAGAACACCTGTGGTCCCAGCAGCATGAGGAACAGGCTGTTTTCCAGAGCATCCTTGCTGTTCATCCAGCTGGTCCAATCCCAACCTTTTTTGGGACAATGCTTATGGCCTGTGAAGAGCTCACCTGGAGGACTGAATTCCCTAAAATGCCAAAAAAACTCTCAGAGCTGCCTCATGGGGGCAACTGGGGATCCAGGAGGGGATCAAGAGCACCCAAAGCACGATTTTTCATAGAGTCTTTTATTTAGACTCTATAAAGAATTATTAATTCAGAGTATAAAAACCCAGGAATTTCAATGCGCTGGTGTTGGAATAGAGCATACAGGGAACAGATTTCTCTGGGACAAATTTTGTCCTCTAATTGTTGGGACAAAAGGTGCTGGATGATCTGCAGGAGGAGGTGAACTTCTGATTGATGGTGTATTTTGATACCTGGGAGCTGGCAGATGGTTTATGGCTGACTGAATTAAGATTTGACGTCATTTTCATAACAGAATTTATTGCGGTAATTATCAGACTTTATGCAGAGCTCCTCCCTATAAAAGCTTCACTAATTGGTCTGTTAAAATTTGCCTTTAAGCAGTGCAGAGAGGATTAAAGATGTGACACAGAGACACCCTTCCCAAAAGTGGAGCTTCCCTTGCAGAGGGACACCCAGCCAGCAGATTCCCCGTGCTCCAATTCCTGTAGCAGAGCACACCAGGGAGACACAGCCCTGCCCGGGGATGAGCTGCAATATCCAGCAATATTCATAAAATCATAGATGATAGAATCAGGGAATTAATTGTATTGGAAGAAACGTTAAGGTCATTTCACCCCACCCCCTGTCATGGGCAGGGACACCTTGCACTGTCCCAGGGTGCTCCAAGCCCTGTCCAACGTGGCCTTGGGCTAATCCAGGGATGGGGCAGCCGTTCTCTGGGCAACCTGTGCCAGGGCCTCACCACCCTCAGAGGGAAATATTTCTTCCTAATATTCAATCTAAACCTGCCTTCTGTCATCTTCAAACCCTTTACCCTTTTGCTGTGACTCCATGGTCCTTTTTTCTCAAAACTCCATTAGGTTGCCAAAGCCAGTGCTGCTGGAATGGGCAAATCTCCAGATGCCCAAAGAGGAAAGCTCAGAAAAATCTCATTGTGAGAAAAGAAAGTGAGGAATCAAGACAGAAGCTCTGTCCAGAAGGGAATAAAGAAAAGTTAGGCAGAAAAAAACTTTATAGCTTTTTAAAATAGGATTTGGAGCAGGTGCTTTTCAGGATCAACAGAGATTTGGGATGGGATTTGAGAGTTGTGTTTTTTCCCAGAGAAGCTGTGGCTGTCCCATCCCTGGAAGTGTCCAAGGCCAGGTTGGATGAGTCTTGGAACAACCTGGGATAGTGGAAGATGTCCCTTCCCGTGGCAGGGGGTGGGATGAGATGATCTTTAATATTCCTTCCAATCCAAACCATTCTGTGATTCTATGAATTATAAACTGAGTCCAGATCCTGCATGTGAGCTGCAGGACAGGAGCCAAAGCCAAAGCCATTCCAGCTGCAGGGAGCTGAATGTGGCAGGGAGCTCATCAACAAGGAGAAAGTCCAAGGAATTTGCAGAGCTCTGTCCAGCGCTGACCTCAGCACAAGCAAAGTGCTGCTGTTTAAAATGAATGCCAAGCCAGATGCTGGCGAAAAAGAGGAATATGGATGTGATTCCAGCTTCTCTAATGGAGCTGGATCAAAAGGATTCCTGCTGAGGGGGAAGCAGCAGCACCACTTCCAGTGCTATCAAAGCACAGGAGAAGCAAAACCTTGGCTTTTTTAAAAGCCTACAAAACCACAGACCCCTCTCGATGTCCAGCCCAATCTCAGGGATTTCTTTAGCAATTAACTCCCAGGGAGCAGCAGCGTTGGAGATGTTAAACCTGAGAACACAGATCTGCAAAGGAAAAATATTTCCTGTGTAGTACAAAGCAGCTTGAAAATAACCACTACCCTGCTTTAATGTGAAGAACTCTCAGCTACAAGAATTCAAAGCTGGGTAGCTCTGTGTATTTAGGAGGAAAAGGGGAAGAAATTGAGTGGTGGAGCCTGCAGTCTGCCAGGCAAAGGTCGGGCTTTGAAAGGGAGAAACAAACTTGCAGCACGGTTTTCCAACAATGGGGTTTTTCCTTTTTTTTGGTAGCAATTGGGGAGGTAAAGAAGGAGTCAAAGTGATGGGAGTGATTAGGAAGGAAGAACTCTGCTGTCTGAGTCAGTCCCAAGCTAACATTCCAATATACATCCAAAATCTCCCTTATAGAAAGTGAGATTTATAATCCAAGTGGAAGCCACTCACTGCTTGTTGCAGCCTTAAAAATGAGGGTTTGGGGCATCCCAGACACCAAGAAAGCTTTAAATTTCCATCAGGATGTCTGGTGGGGGTGGCTGGGTATTTTGATGCAAATCCTGCCGTGCTTGTCTCCAAGTCTTTGGTTCCTTTGATGCTTCCTGGTTGCAAATAAGCTGTCAGGGGGATAAATATTCCACACACACAGAGCTCATTCAGTTTTCCTCTGAGGGGCTGCACCAGCTTCCAGTTTGGGCTGGGATTAAATGGAAGGGCAGCAGTGTGAAACCTCCACAGGTTTGGGAGGAGGGTGAGCACAGCAAACCAGCTGTTCCTGAGGTGCTATTTTTAGATTTTTCCATCTCTTCAGGTGGTCAGAGAAAATCTGTCCCAAATTCCAGCAAAAATGAGCAAAAAATTCCTGCCTACAACCGCAACAATTCCTTCTGAGTTAGGAAAAAAAATCACCTCCACCTTCCTTGCTTCACCTGAAGTTGAAGACTGCAAGGGAGAAAAAATTGACCACAGAATATCCAGAGTGGGAAGGGACCTGCCAGGATGTCATGGTAAGGTCATACAGAGATCTATCAGTGCATTAAAAAACTGACTTTTCAATTTGGCTGCCATCAGATCTTGCTGGATGTCCTCCTGCTCCAATCTTAATTCCCTATGGAAAAATAAACTTTGGGAAATAATGTCTACATCCCTGATCAGTCCATACAGCCACAAATCACAGAATCCCTGAATGGTTTGGGTTGGAAGAGATCTTAAATATTCCCTCCTTCCACCCCCTGCCATGGGCAGGGACACCTTCCACTATCCCAGGTTGCTCCAAACCCTGCCCAACCTGTCCTTGGACACTTCCAGGGATGAAACATCCAAAGTTCCTCTGGGTAACCTGTGCCAGGGCCTCACAGGGATGAACTTTTCCCCAATATCTCACCTAAATGTCTTTCCTTCAGCTCCTAAATCATCAGATTTTAAGGAAACACCAAGAGAAGAATGGGATGAAGGAACAGATTTTCAATCTCTTTAGCAAAAAGGGTGGAAAATTCAACCATCATATTTTATTTATTGTTGAGAATTTCTCCAGCTTCAAGGGTAAAATATGATTTTTAGAACCCCTTTTTGAGGGGTTTTCAGCCATAACACAAAGGTTTCTACAAGCACATGTGTTCTTCCTTTTTAGAAGGAGCACATGTGGTCACACTCAAAGCCATTTTGAGTGTGCCCACATTTTTCTGCTGCAGGGGTGAGGTGGCCAAGGCTTGAACACCATCTGGATGTGTAATCCTGTGTGCTTTGAACATTTATCCTTCTGGAAAATGCGATTTTAATCAGGAATAGTTGAGGGCGCTTCCAGTGGGAGCATTTTAGAGTTGAGGTACAGACAAAAGATACTCTGTGTCATGTGGAATAAATTCTATGAAATAAACTGGAAAAGAAAACATGGAAAAATCCATGTTTATTCCACAAGGGAGGGCAATTCTTTATTACTGTACTCTGAGGCTCACCTTGGTTCACCATTAGGAATGTGGCTTTGTTTCCAGCAAAATAGCTGCAGTGAAACAATAACTGTGGCCAGTGCCACATCCCTGGGAATGCCTGGAATATGAGCAAGATTCAGACCTGACTGGCATTCCAGGAATTATCCTGCTTCCCACAATTCTCTGACATACCAGCCCCATTCATTAGGAAGCTGATGGCAGTGGGGACACCCCAATCCCAGTGGGATGTGGATTAGGACTCCTCAACCACAGGTTGATGGAAAAGCAGAATTCATCCCCAAAACTGTCTCCATTTAAAATTCCCTATACCTCAGTCTCTCTTCCTAAGGGATTGGACAAGAGGAAATGTTCTCAAGTTGTGCCAGGGGAGGTTTAGGCTGGATATTAGGAAAAATTTCTCCACTGAAAGGGTGGTCAAGAGAGCTGGGATACTGAATATTGGAACAGGTGCCCAGGGGAGTGGTGGAGTCACATTCTGGGAGGAATTTTTAGTTGTGGCACTTTGGGACACAATTTAGTGGTTGGACTTGATGATTTTAGAGGTATTTTTCCATCTTAATGATTCTGTGAGTCCCTGATTATGTTTCCAGCTCTGCCAGTTACTTCTCTGGGAGTGTGAGCAAAGGACATTTTTCTTTATCATGTGTACATAGCACTAACATTTACCCCAAGTTTCTATCTGTCAGGATACCTAAAAAGGAGGAACATATGTGCTTGTATAAACCTTTGTGTCATGGCTGAAAACCCCTCAAAAAAAAAGAGGTTCTAAAAATCATATTTTACCCTTGAAGCTGGAGAAATTCTCAACAATAAATAAAACGTGATGGCTGAATTGTCCACCCTTTTTCCTAAAGAGACTGAAAATCTGTTCCTTCATCCCATTCTTCTCTTGGTGTTTCCTTAAAATCTGACAATTTAGGAGTTCATGTGAAAGGAGCTTGTGTTTCGTGTGACACGGTAAGTGCACTGGAGTACTGTGTGGATGGCAATTTACAATAAAATCCCTAAAAAAGTGATCCCTAAAACTGGCCAGCACCATTCCTAGGAATCCACATGATGCCTGTCCTGTGCAGACATTTAATTCCAGTTTCATCAGCACTTTTCTGACCTTGGAGCTGAGGGAGGAGAGAGGAACAGCAAGATCAGGACAAGCATTGTATCCTGGAAAGGACTGAGGACAATGGGACGTGCTGCCAGGAGAGGTTGGGAAAATGCCAGGCTTGGAGAGAGACTTGGGAGCTTGACTTTGTGGTTGTTTATTTAAAAGGGAAATCAGAGAGAACAGCAATGCAGGCAGATGGAGCAGACCCAGGAAATACCCCTTCTGCTTTGGGATGAGAAAGGGTTCAGGGGTACTCCAGGATCCTGTCATGACCTTGCTCATGCCCACAAAGCACAGAGCTTTCTGCTGGTTAAGGAATGTTTGGATTCTTGTCTGTTTTAGGTTGAAAGATTTAGCTGGGGGCATGTATTCTATTTCCCATCTGTTAGAGGTGGGGCAGTTATCTTCTGTTAATTGGGCAGTTTTCTTTATCTCTTCCACAACCAATCCTCCCTCCAGGAGATCTCTGCTGTTCATGGGCCAGTGAGTGTCACTGCGGGGCTGATAAAATTCCATCGTCTCATTGGGAGATGATCCACCCAGGGGGAGGAGCCAAACATTCCTACCTGGATAGAAGCTGAGGTTTGGAACACCACAGCAGCCTTTTCCCACTGGATTCCCAGAGGAGCAGCTTTCTTCTCCACTGGATTCCCAGAGGAAGACCAGACCCATCTAAACCACCCCTGGACCTTCAGAGGAAAACTCCACCCTTCTCCAGGATCCCTGCTCCAACAGAACCACAGCTGGCACAGCAGGAGGGCTGAGCCACCATGGAATGGGACTGTGCCACCACCCTGACCCACAGGGTGTCAGGGCATATTCTGACTCTGTCAGTGGTTTGTTTTCTCTTTTTGTACTATTGCATTTGTATTTTTAATTTTCCTAATAGAGAACTGTTATTCCTACTCCCATATCTTTGCCTGAGAGCCGCTTAATTTCAAAATGATAATAATTTGGAGGGAGGGGGTTTACATTTTCCATTTCAAGGGAGGCTCCTGCCTTCCTTAGCAGACAACTGTCTTTCAAACCAAGACAGTGTCATGGAAGGGGTTGGGATAGGTCCAGGATGCTCTGCAGTGCAAATGAAAGCCAGACTTATACTAAAGTTTGTTTTATCACTGCCACCAGGAGAAGCACTCCATCATTTTATAACCTAAACACGCATGAAAGGGAAAACATCCTTTTGTTGTTCCTTTAATCCTTGTTATCTGCTCTTTGCCTTCTGAGGCCGAGCTGAAGATGGGGCCTGAGTTCCAGTGGGGTTCTCAGCAGCAAATGGTAGAAAAAAGGCTGGAAAAAAACCTGTTTATTTGACTCTGTATTGCTTTGGATATTTTTTAAGCCAATACCCACTCCTGGCTTGCCAATCCTGCTCTTCACAAGCTCTCCCTCTCCTGTTACATCCAAGAGAAAATTCCCAACTTGAAAAAGATTCAGTCAATATGCAAAAGCCACCTTCAGAAACTCCTTTAGCAGCTCAAAGCTCTTTGATGCTGACAGCGGCAACTTTAATTCTACACAGATGCATCTCTGAAATACTAAAACCTTCCCAATCTATAAACCCCTCCTGCAAATAGACCACAGATTAGCTTTTACACCTCATTTAAGCATTTTTTGGCTTTTCAGCTGCGTCATACTAAAATAACTGCAAAAAAAACAACCCAGAGAGGTGACACTGAGTGAGACACACTGGGATTCTGGGCCAGGCAGGATTCTTTGGTCTGAACGTACAGACCAAAGAATCCCGGTCTGCCTCTCACTCTGTTACACTGGAGAGCCCATAATGACACCTTGCCACAAGCAATATAAATAGGATTTGCTGGGGTAACATCTCTGGACTTCAGCACAGCAATGTGGGGTCAGAACACATGTAAGAATGTACCCCCTGTTGACACTGTGACAAAATTATCCTTTGTCTCCTAAAAAAGGAAAAAAGACCAGACGTTTCTCTCCTCAATTAGGTGAAAAGACATCTCATAGGACCTTGAGGACTTCACCTCAAACTTAAGGGTAGCCAATTGGACAGAAGCCAAAAAGTCCCACCTAAGCAATTTACTAGAAAAAGAACAGAACAAAGAAACTAATTGCTTTTGTGAGGTGTTTTACCAAGAATAAAAACCTCTTGCCCTGGCTCAGTTTTTCTCTGTAAAGAGCTTTGTTATTTTGCCTTTTATTAAAACTTTTCTGTTTCCAACACTGCCACAGAAGCCATCCTGCTGATTTTATGCCATCTGAAGTGACTGAGCTATCTCGGGTGTGATATAAATCTCCAAGAGCTTATAGACCTAGCTCGAAGAGACCTTTATATCAAACACAGACCAAAGGCTCTGTAGTGCTCTGCTTCTCTCCAAAAAACCCTCAAACTTCTTGTTCCATTACCCTCTGAGCTCTGCTCTTGCCTCCAAGGGAGTCCCATCAAAATAAACCCCACCAGTGCCGCATCTGCCACACTGCAGGGGGGTGCTGCATCCTGGATCTGTCTTAGGATCATGGAATTCCTGAGGATGGAAAAGACCTCCAGGATCACTGATCCAGCTGTCAAGCCAGCACTGCCAAGGCCACCACTAAACCGTGTCCCCATCTACACAGTTTCTGAACACTTCCAGGGATGGTGATTCCACCTCTTCTCTGGGGCAGCCACCACCAATGCTCGGCCTCCCTTTCACTGCAGAAATTTTTCCAAATATCCAACCTGAACTCCCCCTGGTGCAACTGGAGCTGGTTCATCTTGTTCTATCACTTTTTACCTGGGAGAGAAGACTGACTCCCACCTGGCTCCAACCTCCTGTCAGGGAGTTCTAGAGACTAGAAGGTCCCCCCTGAACCTCCTTTTCTCCAGGCTGTCCCCTCAGCTCCCTCAAGCGCTCCTCACCAGACTCATGCTCCAGACCCTTCTCCATCTTTGTTGCCCTTCTCTCCCCAGCCCCTCAATGTCTTTCTTGTCATGAGGGGCTTTGATTACAAATCACCAAGAATTGTCATAATTAGCTCACCTTGCCTCTCTCCTGAGTGCAGGAAATTTAATTTCTTACTATCAGCCTGGCTCTGCTGTTTGTTTTTCTCTTCAGCTGGAGATGTAAGAATTCCTTGCAGCCCTTCAGTCCTTGCCCAGCTGGCTGGAAGGTGCCATCTGCCTGCTCTTCCTTATATTATTATTTACAACACCAATTATTAAAAAGGCTGCTGATAATTTTTTCCAGTCCCAGATCTCTGCCCCTAAGAAAGGCTGAAAGGTCCTTCCCTAAGTCTGTCTCCTTGAAAGAAGCTGCCTTTTCCCTGGAACTTTGCTCCTGGATATCACAGGACCACAGAATGGTTTGGGTTAGACAAGACTATAAAAATCATCTCATTCCATCCCCCTGCCACGAGCAGGGACATCTTTCACTATCCCAGGTTGCTCCAAACCCCATCCAACCTGGCCTTGGACACTTCCAGGGATGAGGCAGCCACAGCTTCTCTGGGCAACCTGTGCCAGGGCCTCAGAACCCCCAGAGGAAAGAATTTCATCCCAATATTCCATCTGACCCAACTCTCTTTCAGGTTAAAGCCCTTGCGCCTTGTTGGTTGTCACATTCTTGTCACTACCTGACCTTGTCAAAGTGCCTCTCCAGCTCCTGTAGGGACTGAAAGGCCACAATAAGCTCATCTAGGAGTCTTCTCCAGGCTGAACAATCCAAATTTTCTCAGCCTTTCCTTATAGGAAAGATGATCCAGCCCTTGGAGAACCTTTATGGCCCTCTCTGGACCAGCTCATTCCCACATGCTCATATCACAGGTGATCAGCTGTCACAAATAATCTACATTTAATAGTCTCCATTCCCCAAAATGTGCTCCCAACATCACACCTTAAATCCCACTGCTGTGGCCATGCTAAATATCCCATCACTGCCACCTTGGCCTCTGCCTCAGCCTCACAAGGGAGGGGAGAGGCTTCCCCTCTTTCTGCCCTCTCCACTTTCCACCCAGATTTCCTCATGGTCATCCCAATTTCCAGCTCCTAACTAGGAGTGGATGAATAGGGCACAAAGGGATGCCGAGGACACACAAAGGGAAAACAACACCATGGACAGACATGGGGACAGACATCCTCCTCCTGGGCTGCTGTGTGGTGCATGTGTGGTTTTTGCAACATGCATGGCCAAAAACCAATTTCCTGAATTTTCCCACATTCCAGCTGGCACCAGAGGGCTTCTGGAAGTGTCTGACTAACCTTGCTGTCCGTTGTTGGAGACTCCTTCTCCTTCTCTGCGTGCTGGAGTTTTCTGTTCAGGTCCTGGAACATGTCTTGGTGACGTTTCCTTGTGTGCATGATTTTCTGGAGCAAACACAAAGGGCCACAGGTCAGCAAACCCTGTTCATCAGGAGCATGTCCTCCCACCAGAGTTACATCATTTAACCCCAGCTCTGTCTCCTTGCAGGTACCTAAAATACCTTCAGCATTTACTGAGGACCCACTGCAGCACTGCCTTTATTTTCAAGGTGAGATGGTGGGAGAAAGTGGAAAATACTAATTTTTGACCTAAAAAAAACCCCTTAAACTTGCAAAATTTTATGCTGCAGAATTTGAGCTTGACTGTCAATGCCCTAAGGAAGGTCTGCTGCCCTTATTTAACTGATACCTGTCCCCATGCCCAGCCTTTCCTCATTTTGTCACCCCTGTAGATGTGTTCAGAGCTCAACCAAACATGCAGAATTTAGGTAATTTCATTAGAAACTGTTCCACAATCTCATTCTCTTTTTAATTCGACCAGTCTGCATTTCACTTCTACCTTCTGCTGCCCAGAAGGAGAGGAAGGGCAATTTCTATAAGGATTTCCCTTTCCATGTATGAGCAGGCTGAACACGGATTTCCTGTGCTCTGGCAAGGGTGAGATAATTGGAGAGGGTGGCTCAAAAAATTTGGGACCAACATTCAGAAAGGGATGCACTCACCTCAAAATCTAACTCTGCATACCGGGATTTCCGCCTCTGGGTATTCAGGAGAGAAAGAGATGGGTAAAGGTTAGTAAGAGGATAAAACAGGAAAAGTCCTTCTCCTTTCCCTTTTTCTACACCTTTCACATGTTTTTCTGGCTCTTCATGATGGGAAGTACCAAATATTTTGGGTTATTGAATCATTTATGTTGGAAGGGATCATAAAATCAACCAGTTCCAACATCCTGCCATGGGCATGAACACTTTCCACTATACCAGGTTGCTCCAAATCCTGTCCAGCCTGGATCACTGGGGTGTTCTCATCTGTATCATGATTGAAACCATCAAAACGAGAAATAGGGCAGAGGATAGAAAGGGGAAAAGATAAGGCAGGCCATGTGCCTGGCATTAAAACGAACAGTCTTTGATAAATTAACTTTTTTTTGACTTTGCAGCACCTGTAGGGCTAAAAACAGTTGATCCAGCAATGGAATGTGCTCTGGAAGCTGTGACATCACATTCCAAAATATCACCACATGCCAGTGGTCCCTCAGGGTAATATGACACTGGCATTGCATCCTGGGCTACGTTTTCCCTAAAGTTCTCCTTTCCAACGCCCTGAAGTGGTGGGATTGAGGGCAGAACACCACCCTGGGCTGGCCACCACCCGTGGCCATTTCCATGCTCACCTCCAAGGAGCTCATGGAGAGGGTGGAGACGGTCTCGCTCTTGGACACCACACCTGAGTTCCCTGAGTCACCTGTGTCACACAGGCTGTTGGGAATCTGTGACTCGTTGGAGATGTTCTGTGGAGCCAGCTGCTGCTGCTGCTGGATCATGGAGGAACCCTGCGCCTCACTGCACGCCATGGTCACCGGCTCCCGCGGGGGACTCTTGACCACGAAGCCGGGGTCGGTGGCCATGCTGAGGTGGATGAGCCGTGTCTGAGGCATCTGGTCGATGTTGATGCTGTATTTGCTCTCATCTTTGGGTTTGGCCCTCAAGGTGGACGTGTTGGTGGGCAGGATCACGTAGCTGGTGTCCAGGGTCTGCTCCTGCGCCCGCGAGAGCTCCGAGTCCAACTTCTTGAAGATGTCCCCGTCGCAGATGTAGATGGATTTCGGCGGCTGGTTCTTGTCCTTCTTCAGGGTTAGGGAGTGGTTGCTGAACTCGTTCAGGTTGATGGCCCCCAGGTAGTGTGGGGAGCCCTGAAGGTGCATCTTGGAGACGTTGGCTGGAAGACTGTTGAAGTTGGATGAGCCTTTCTGGTGGTTGAGTTTCAGTTTCTCCTCATCGGGCAGCGACGGGCGCTTCAGGGTCCCCGTGATGGTCGAGGTTCTGCATGTGGTGATGTCTTTGTTCAGCACTGGGGAGACAGAGAAGTGTCCTCAGCACCTCACCTGGGGTTTTGTTGACACATCAAGACACCTCCCACAGCCACTCCACACCAGCACCTCTCCCAGAGAGGCACAACTGTGTTTAATGTTATTTGTATTTTTAAAATCCAGGATACCGAAAGCAAAATTAAAGCTAGGGAGGAAAAATCTTTGTTATTTTGGGAGAGTTCTCTGTGATGTGAGTTTTCCAACACAACCACGGCCAAAACTCCCATCTAGGCCAACATATTGATAACAATACCCTGAAAACAAAGGAGATTTTTAGATGTTTAGTACATCTAGTATATGCATGTATATATGAAATCTATACATTATTAGCCTGTGGAGTAGAATTCTTTAAAATAAAAGGTTACTTTCGTGTAAAAAGATTATTTTGATTCAGGAAATAGCTGAAATACAACATTATCAATGATTCATACAACTACAAAATAATCAAATGGCCTGGGCTGGAAGAGAACATAAAAGATCATCAAGTTCCAGCCCCCTTCAAATTTAATTTTTTGTATTAACTCACTAAAATACTTTAGGTTGCTCTTTTCTCTTAACAGTTCCAGTGTTAATAAATAGGTATTTTGAAACACAGCATATTTTGTTATGAATTTTAAACTGTTCTCCATAAAATCTTACATTCCAGCAATCATGGTAAGTCTTTGTGAGAGCTCATTATTTAGCAATTTTCAATTCCCCTTCAGGAAAGCAAGTGGTGATGGGAATATTCCTTAAAAATCAAGGAAAATTTCAAACTGAGGAGGAAGTGAACATGTCATAAAGGACATTTGGACACTCATTCCCACACAACACTGCCCAGAAAAAAATAATTTGCCCCTTTTCCAGGCATAATAATCTATTGCTCAGTTGATTTCAGGCTGCAACAAAGATCTTGGGAAAATAATGATGTCAATCTTGATGTCTCTGCTGGGTGGAAAATCGGAAAACCATGGAAATCAGACTGTGAGGCAGGGACAAAGTGTTGTGGGCTACTTACCCAGGACTTCAGCACAGCAAAAGAGAAAGAAATGTGTGCTCCCCTTTCACCCACCGCAAGGAGGAAATAAAAATAGGTAAATAGATCTTTTTTAGGACCAGGGAGAAGCATTTTTGGGGTGAGCTGGCATTATTCAGAGGTGGGATGGGCATCCCATGGCACTGAGGACACGCTGATTTTCCTACCAGCTCTGAGTGGGAGTGAGGGAAGATCAAACTCCCCCCTCAAGACTACAGAGCATGCAAGGCAGGATCAGCAGGGCACCAAGGAGAATAAAAAGAGCTTGTAAAGAGCTTTTAAAGCTGAAAACTCTGGCAGCCACGAACACCTTGGCATTGCTGGGATAAATCAGAGCAAGTCAAACCCTTCCCTTGGGAGTCCCAGCAAGGTTTATTGATCCAGGCTGTTCTCCATGCTCACATCAGCCGCAGAAAATAGGTTTGGAGAGGTTTCCACTTGGCAATCTCCACGCAAGGAGTGGAATGAGCCTTCAACACCAAGCCCTGGAGCAAATCTAACCAGGGGATCAATGTGAGGGGGTTCCGAGTGGTCTCAGCCACGTCTCCAATCCATCACAAGAAGGGAGATGGTACCTCCAGGAGAAATGATGGCCAGAAACCGTTGGACAGGTTCCTGGATTTTATTATTCAATAAGCAGAGTGCATGGGATGATGCACCACTCCAAAAGGTCTCTGAAATGAGGTTTATTATTAACTATTTATCTTGGCACAATCTAATGGCACTTTATGAGAGGAGGAGAATCTCCAGGCAGACAAATACAAATTCCAGAGTTAGATGCTGGCAAAGGAGGGGAAGCTCAGGCTGTTGGCAAGCTGCTGATCCAGGGGCTCCTGCCATTAAATCATGTGAAACAAATCAGCTCCTTTCCTTCCTCTGGGAAACTCAATTTGGGATGAAGAGGTGTGGTGGCAGATCCAGAAAGGCTCCTCTGGAGGAGGAATCTGGGGTCTGCTGGGGTTTACAGCTGACTCTGCCTGGTGAATGTTCCCTGAACATCCCCTCAACTCACACACGGCCCCACACACACGTTTTTCATCCGTGATTTCTTGGGACTGAGATATTTGGTGTCAAAAGAGAAGGAGGGAGACAAATGAGAAGAGGCTGACCGCTAGAAATTAAATTAGAGAGTGTGAGACAGAAAAACAGAAAGAAAAAAAAAAATTGAGAGACCCTGAAAAGAGATAAATGGACAAAAGAGACCGTGAAATAAGATATCACAGGGTAAGTGAGATAAATATACTGTGACTGTGATAAGCACAGGGAGAGGGAGTGAGGCAGAGAGATGGACAGGAAAAGATAAATAAGATATAGATAGATATTAGACAGATAAATGATAGTGACAGTGATAGACAATGCACAGAAACACAGTGACAGGGACAAATGTTGACAGATAGAAATACATAAATAACAGGTACAGCAAGACAGACAGCTGAGGACAGAGATAAATAAGTGATTGTGAGACAGAACGAAAGAGATGAATTATAGATAAATACATTAGAAGCAGATAAATAAATGATAGATGAGATAAAGAGAAGGATAAATGAAAAGGACAGGTAGATGTTTATGGAAAGAAAGAGAGGAGGGGAGAAAGAAAAAAGGCAGGGCAGGGAAAGGAGGAAAGAGAGAAGGAAATAAGACAAGAAAAAAGGAAAGAAGGAAGGCAAGAAAGAAAGATTAATAAAAAGACAGAGAGAGAAGCTTTGCCATAGTGGTAACAACACAGACTGTGCTGTCCCTGGCTTGGGAAGATCCTGGTTTGGAAGATATGAATTATGCAATTCCCAAGCAAGCTGGTATTTCTCTTGCTTGGCAGAGGGGAGAAGTCTGGGAGGGCAAATAAAAGCCTCAGTATCTACAAAGGGTAAGAAAAATAACCTCAGCCAAAAGGTCAGGCATGCCAGGACCAGGAGAGGATGAAACCTGCAGAGAGGAACAGGCAGCCAGGGAGAATCCAGGCAGCACAGACACCCCTGGGATTATTGGGAAAAGGGGCTGTCAACTCATGCACATCCTCAGGACCCAGAAGAACCTGTGTGATGAACACACAGCACAAGGGAGCAGGCAGAGGAGGAGAGATCCAACCACTTCCAGGTGCACAGAAGAGCCTGGAGCCAGGTGGAGTGGTGGGAAGGCTCTCCACATTCCAGACTTTCTACAGACACCCTTCACGAGCACAGAGCTGCCTGAGGTTGGCATGACCCCAGCAGGGGTTGCTGGCACAAAAGAAGGATCACAGTAGGAAGAGATGGATCCCATCTCTCCTTCCTTGATGCTCTTCTCTGCCACTGTTACATGGCAAAAAACAACTCCTCAGAGGCAAGGCTTGATCTCAGTTAAAAGGCCAAAAGAGCTACAGGAAAACAGGAAAAGCAAAGGGAGAATTCAGGGTGTTGCTTTCTTTTGGGGTTGAACGAAGGGCAACCCACGTGAGGACATGCAAGGCACCAGGACACACACAAAGGAAACAGAAAGGGAAGAAAAAAAAAATGGCCTAGTTCAATCCCCAAACCAGGTCACTTGCTGATTCTCACCTGTGATGTGCTCACCTGATCTACAAGCCATGTCCACGTCCTTCTCAAAATCGGTCTGAAAGACAGAAAACACAGAGCATATGGTCAAAAGGGGGTGGTGAAGGACAGGAAAACTTGGAAAATGCAAAACTGTCACTTTGTTAGTGAGGTGGGCACAGCCTTTGCCAGGAGAGTGGAGGGGAGAAGTTTGGCTTGGATTTTCAAACATGGAAAACACACCATGTTTTTCCACCTGCTGGCTTTTGAATTTTATCACTGATAAAGCTGGAATGCTGCTTTTCAACTGTTCATCTGCTTATCCATTCTTATTCCTGGGCTGCAGATTAAAATATTTTGCTGGAACACATTTATGCACACCACTAAAAAAAACAGGGAACAGGTTCCTGGCCCAAAGTGTTTTGGATGTATCACTCCACACATAAATTTAAGTGGATTCCCCACCCTTTATTAAAGAGATCTGGGGATCCTGCTGGGATTGCTCAACGCCCACTGGGCTTTTTTGTGATCTGTCACCAAGCCACAAGAAGTGGGAACAAGTCCTCTGCTTCTGAAACTCTTAACACATAAAATCAATGGCTCCCACAGGCACAAAGGCTGAATAACTTTTTCAAGCGGTCTGCGCAGCCAAAGGGAACTCCTTCCTTCTCCCAGGAGGAGTTAGTCCTTTTCCTGAAGCTTTGAGCAGATAACATTTCAAAGAACTGGATAAACTGAGTCACAGCAGGCCGTGAGCTTTCATGGAGTAATGGGGAAGCTGCAGACTGGCAAAAGGTGGAAGAGTTCACTGATTATTTCTGGTATCATTTCAGAAAGACATTTAACATAATTGTATTAATGTGACAAAATTAAATCCATTTGAATACTGAGAAGAATGTGGGAAAAATCCCCATCCCCCTGGGATAAACACTTAAATATAGCAGGTTGAGAAACAGGAGTTTTTTAACTATCTCAGCCCTCCTGATATTAATTTCCCAGTAAATTCTTTGGGATATCAAACAAATCTGAAAAGAACAGAAGAGAAATACGACTGAACTAACATTTGAATGGGCAAATGGGATGACACAGAAAAATATAATCTCATTTTCATGATAGGAGTTCCAGAAAAAAAAAGCAGTTCAAGAGCCTGCACTAGTTCTGCTGATAAATAAATGAAAGACAGGTTTATATTTAATACCAGTCAACAAGATTTTGTGGGGAAAAAACAGTTCTACTCAGCTAAGTTCCTTTTCACTAGCTGGGCAGATTTGGAGATAAACAGAAAAGGTAACAGCAAAAATGTCATCCTGCAAAAGCTTTTGATTCCTTCGGTGATTTTACAACAAAATAACATTGTACCCCTCTAAAAATACCAGTGAGGAGTCATCACTTACAGCCAGATTCCACAGCTTTTTGTGCTGGAATGTGAGGAAAGCGATTGTAAGCTCCCTGCTCCTCCACACACCCGTCAGCAGCGCAGGAGGAAATGCAACACTGCTAAAAAACTCGTGGCTGACACAGAATTTCCCAAGGTGGCTGATAATGAATGGAAATGTGGAGTTGTACAGAAATGCAAAGCCCTGGAACTTGGGATGGCGACAGCAGACTGACAAGCACAGGATCCACCTTTTTTTCAGGTTGCTGAGAATCTGGAGGGGGTTATATAAATAATTGGAGGGCACGTGATTTACAGAGGGAGAATAAGAAAGCTCTGGGTGTTAACTTATGGAAGAGACTGGGTTTGATTGTGGTGTCTATTACTGAACAAGCCAAAGCACCAGGCATGCAAGGGGCCCTCTAATTACCCACAATTAGGCAGAGCGAGAACCTGTCTGAAAATAAGGAGACTTTGCATTTAAATGAGAAATGATGCACCTGTTTTTAGCAAACACCACAAGGTGTGGTGGAATTAAAGCTCTTCTGATGTCTTGACTCCAAGATTGTGCTGTTTGAAATGAGGCCTCGTACCCAGGCAGAAACTGCTCAGCACAGGAGTGACTGGCAAAAAAACATCACTGGGTTGTGCTGTCGCTCTAATATTAACCAGGAGCTCTTCGAAGTTGCTCAAATCCTCTGATTCTCCTGATATCTTTATCTTAACCTCAGAAATTAAATGTTTCTTGCATCAACTACATCATAACAGTGGAGCAGATGCAGGACGAAGCCCCACAGCCTATTCCTTTACTGTTTGCAAAGGACTTACACAACAGGACCACAATTTACAGAGCTTAAACTATTCCCAGTGAAGCAAAGTGTGCTTTTGAGAGAAAAAAATCCCTCTGAGACAGCATTTTTTATGGTAGTAACCCAACAGACTGTAATTAAAACAGTATTAAACTACAACTTCCTAGCTCCAGCCAGAACAAGGCAACTTGGTGGGGATTAAAAGGTCTGGAAGACATGGGAGGTGTATTTTGGTTCTTTATTTTTCTGGGAAAGAAAGGATCTCACCAAGATGTCTGCAAAACCTGGTGTGCGAGCTTGAGAACCTTAAAATTGCAATGCAACGCCCCAGATTTGTGTGAAAAAGTCCATTTTAAGGGCTGTGTTTGCTCAAGCAAAAGTTTAAAGGAAATAAGACTGGTGAATTCAGGACCTGGGATGGACAGAGCCCTTTGATTATCAGTTATGAGTTAAAAATCTCCAGAAACCCCCTTCTAAAGGGGAAGTGGGAGATTTCCCTACCATGAGCTGAGCATGTCCGTTCTGAAACGACCCCCCTGAGTCTCCATTCCCTTCCTCCTGACGATCCACAACCCGGCACTTCACAGCATCCTGGACCTGCAGGAACAGATTGGCAAAGGTCAGAGTCAGACTGACCAAACCACCTTAAATTCTGCTGAAATCCAAAATAAAAACAGCCCTTGTTAGATCAAAAGGACATGGACCCTGCTTTAGCAGCATCCAGGCATTTCTTTCACACAGTTTATGTGTTATATATTTCACACACTGAAGAGCAACTCTGAGTTTTTCCAGCAACCCTGGGTCACTGCCTAGGTCACTTCCATTTGCTTGATTTATACAGTCAGGAATAAAATTGTCCTTTATTTTGCAGCTTGCAATATGTTTCAAATGGATGCTGCTGCATTAATCATTGTATTGGTGTCTACAAAGTCTGATCAGGATCCTGTAATATAAATCTGATCCCAAACTCACTGAAATAATTGGAAAAAAAATCCTGGTGGCTGCAATGGGAGTTAAATGCAGACTCATATTCATAATGCAATTAGTGGAAGGAGTCTCAGCCAAGCCACTGGTGTAATTCCATTGATTTCATTGGCCTGACATAAGAAATTAATCTGTTTTACTGAATTTAAAGGAACTGTAAGAAGATAAAATTAATGTTGAAAAAAAAGCCCCTTCCTGTCTCTGTTATTAATAGTCTCTCCACTCCGTAGGATGAAAAGAATAAAAGAAACATAAAAGATTCGTTCTTTTCTTCCCTGATATAATTCACCATTTTAAATCTCCACAGGGAGGCTGAAGAGAATTTCCTCAATTTCCTTGCCTGATTATTGCTGGCTGCACTTCCTAGCTGGAATATCAGGGTGTTAATGCCAGCACAGATTTCATCCTGCAAATCTCAGTGCATCTCGCCTCTCCTGAAATCGCACAAATCACTTCTTTAATGTGGCATTTTTTGGAGGTGGGGTGTGAACATTCTGGAAATGAGAATTCTGCTGGTAAACAAGCAAAGCCTGACATGCTATCCCATCTCACCAAACTCCACCTGATTCACCCCTCCTTCCCTCTGACCGAAAATGTCACGGTCATTCTTGTGGTCACCATCTCCCCCAAAGTGAAATTTGTAGGGTTAGAGAAGTGACCAGGCTGGTTGGGCACTTTTCCAGGTGGTTTTTATGGGAAATAATGTTAATTATGTAACAGATAATGACTCCTCCCTCTCACCTCCCGCCTGAGGATGCAGTGGACCATGACGATGACAAATCCCTCCAAGGAGTCGAAGACGGCGAAAAGGATCTGGAAAAGCGCCGAGCGCCGGTCGGTGATGGCCAGGACTGCAGACATCCAGGTGAGAGCCAGCAGGGGCAGCACCACGCAGGAGCTCCAGAGGGATGCCCTGTCAAGGGAGAGGGAAAGACAGCTCAGCTCCACCTCACCCACTCCCAGGTGGGGTTCGAATTCAGCCTCCTGATCCCACCGGGATGCAGAGGGTTTCTCCAGCCAGCATCTCCATGAGGGAGACCTTTCCTGAGCCCCTCTCCCAGGGAAGCAGGAGGAGGCTCTGCCCACTCATGCCACCCAAACAGAGGGGACAACTTCCCAACGGTGCAGTCATGCATAAAACTGGAGGTGGGGAGGAAGGATGCGGATCCCTCCCTCCCCCTTCCACGCCCTTCCCGCTCTGCCCCTAATCCACCACCACGGCTTTTCCCAAGGGAAGGAGACAAAATACAATCACTGCAGGTTGCCAAGGGGGAGGGGAACAGTTGCAGCAGAGACTGGTCTGTCACGATGGCTGTAGGTACTCAGGTCACAGACACTGGGACTTCCACAGCACATGGAAGACACCAACACTGGGACGTGTCACGCTTCCGAGTGACTCAAAACGGACAGGCAGAGAGCTGATGTGCAGACTGAAACATTTTGCATTTCTCCTTTTAATCTACAGATAATGGTCCTTATGACACTGGGGACTAAAACCTGACCTGACCTAAAACCTTTCATTTCCCTGTGGTCAGAAAATTTTCAGCTTTCTTGTGAGATCTCCCCAGATGATGCTTTGGGAAAAAAAACCCAACTTTTTTGTTCCATGTTTGATCATTCTTGTAAGTTTATTCCTGCGTGGACATTAACTTGAGATTCAAGCCACATCTCCATTCACAAGACAGAAAACTGGACAAAAGTTTTCTGTGATGCTGCCCCAGGAAACTCCACTTTAGCTGTGAATGATGGCCCTGCAAATGGGAAAGCAGCTCTTTTCCCAAGGACTCTTTAGCCATCTATCTCTCCAACCAAAAAAAAGATCCCAAACAATTTTAACAGCTGACTAGGGAGATTTTAAGCTGTCACTCATCCCACCTATTTGGCACCAAGAATATGAGGAGAATTTCTCTGTGGGTTTTTACCTAACAAACCAGAGAAGGCCTCGAATAACAAGAGGAGCTACAAGAAAACCTCCAAATACAAACAAATACAGGCAAGACAAGAAATTACAGGACAGATACCATGAAACACGTTCAGCAGTACTTACATGGGACTTGCTCACCATTTCCTGATCTATGATCAAAGGTTTAATGTTTTCTTGCTGGTTAGCTCACAGACCTCAGTGAGTTTTACCTGAACAAACTGGAGCTTGGATAGAGGTTTGGACATCAGGATAGAACACCCTGGCTTCATTAAGGGTTTCTGAAGGATTGTTAATATCAGTTCTGCAATGACCACACACTAAAGCGACAGTTTATTTTTATAGTCAGAATTAGGCCCTGTTTGCAAAAATTCCTACAGCTTGTCCACACTCGGATCTGTTCCTTCATGGTATTATTAAGGAATTTAATTGACCTAAAGGAGCAGGGAAATGGAATTATTTTTCTTTTTAATTAGAACAAGCATTATGAGACCTCTTTGTAAGGTAAAGGCCATGACATAATCCAATACCTTGTAATTTTATCTTGGATGGCAAATGCTGCTCTTTAATGCCCAAGACAAACTATAATTTCAAAGTATTATTAAAAAATACACAAAAAAAAAACCAGCCTGCAACCAAACAACTCCTAAAGAGAAATAACTTATTCCAATTCTCCAAAATCTGCCTCATTACACTTAAATCTCTCTTTGCTTTCATTTGTGGTAGTGCCTTCATAAATCTGGCTAGGCAGCAAATGCATGAAAGAAAAAAATCAGAGAGGCAGAAATGCTGAATGGAAAGATAAGATTTGGTTGAAAAGGAATCTTTCTAGATGTGTCTTCCATGAAAGTGTCAGCCAACACAACATGGCTGAATAGATAAAATAATTCCAGCAGCTAGGGGAAACCATCAAATTCAATAAAAGTTGCTGGGAAAGGTCTGTAAGGGACAACTCTGCTTCCTGGAATTATCTGGAGCTCCAGAACACTCCTGGTACACTCATTCTGTGGATGTTACTGCCACCAATGTGCAACCTGGCAATGGATCTGAGCCAGGTCTGAACCAAATAATGATAATGGAATCTGGGTGGGTTTTCCATTCCTGAAAAGAACTGCAGGCTCATAATGACAACGATCTGGATCTGGACCCAAGACTTAGATGTGGATCTGGGGTTACAAGGGATGCTGCTGAGAAGGTAAATTACATGTAAATTATGTTTCTCTTCAGCAAATGGTCAGATTTGAACCCACTGGTTTCAAAACCTGCTTTAAGAATGAATTCTTTGAGTCAATTTGCTCTGCCCTTCCAACCAAATGTTGAAAACAACATCTGCCCTTCCAGCTCAGCTGATGACCACATATTCAGCTGGATCAGATCAGGATTTTCCCAAGTTGTGCTGACTTACATCAGCTCAGAGTTCTGCTCTCTTTGTGATTCACCTTCCAGGTGCCCTCTCAGCAGCACTCATCCCTTACAAAATTGATGGAAATTCTGCTTGCTACTTAAATGCATCATCTTTATTCTCAGGCAGCAGGTGGCAACAGGTCACAGGAAATGGATCTCACTCTAATTTCACTTGCAGGGCTGTGCTTAGATTTTTGAAATATTAAACTCCAAATTAAAAGCTCCATTAAAGAAATCTGGTACAGGCTGAAACTTCAGGTGAAAACTCACAGGAAGACAAGTGGGTTTTCTGTGAGACTGCCCTTAATTCTACTTGCTGTGAGCTGAATTCATAGCAGGACTCATACTTCAACCACCTTCCCACCTGTCCCTTTTTTCAGAAGGCACAGTGAATCCTTAAAAGATCCCAGAATTATTTACAGGATTTAAGAAATATCACATTAGGGTGCTTATCACGAGATGTGATATTAAATGATCAACTGTTATACAAAGACATTGTGACCACCTAATGGCTTTTCACGGATTAGCCATGATCAATAAATCCATTACTTTTATTGCTTGGGACAAAGGAATTAGTTGGCAGAACCTCTTATTTATCCCATTTATGATAGCCCTCAGGACAAGTGACAGCAGCATCCCATCTGAGGTTGGAAAAGACCTCCATGTCCAAACTTTTCCCAGCACTGCAAAACCCAGCGCTAAACCATGTCCCTAAGTGCCACATTTACACAGCTTTTAAATCCTTCCAGGATGGGGACTCCAGCATCTCCTGGACAGCCTGTGCCAATGCTTGATTATCCTTTCAGGGAAGAAATTTTCCCCAATATCCAACCTGGTGCAACCTGGGGCCAACCTGAGGCCATTTCCTTTCATTCTGTCTCTTGACAGGAGAAGAGACCAACCCCAACCTGGCTCCAACCTCCCTTCGAGGATTGATAAGGTCCTCCCAATCCTCCTTTTCTCCAGGATAAACCATCCCAGCTCCCTCAGCCATTCCTAACATGCTCTAGAACATAGGATCTACCATGGGAAACACTCAGCCTTAAGGAAGCACACACCAGACCCTGCCCTGGCAGCAAGGATTCGGCCAAAATGACAAAATATATCTGTGGCTTTGTCCTTTTTGTAGCTGGAGGCATGGAGAGTCTTTGTCTTTGCAAAAGAAGCAGAATAAATGGATTGCACTTAGAGGAAAGCAATGGAAAGAGCAAAAAGAATGGCTTTGGAGATAAAGATCTACATGAAGAAAGATGAAGAGTCCTGCACCCTGAGAAAAGGCAAGTGCAGGGGGACACACAGGACATGCCAATAAAGATGTAAAGGGCCATTAGAAAGGGCAAAGTGATCAATTATTTTCATTACTCAACACTGAAAGAGCAGCAGCAACTTAAAGAAGCTGCAGAAGGAAAAAAATCACTTTATAATTCAAAAGCAGCTCCTGGAGGTGAGCTCTTAAAAGGGAATTGGTTGCTGGACTCAACAAATAGTGGATGGCTCCTTACACACCAGCAGCTCTGCTGCAGGAAAATCACAGTACAGGGATGTGCTTTATTTATCCTCTCATGCTTCTCTGCTCCTCTGACTTGTATTCACAGAATTACAGAATCATGGCATGGTTTGGGCTGGAAGGGATCTTAAAAATCATCTAACTCCACCCCACTGCCATGAGCAGGGACATTTTCCACTAGACCAGGCTGCTCACAACTCCATCCAACCTGGCTTTAAACACTTTTTAAACACTTAAAAACTGTTTCTCCCGAAAGCAAGAGTGTTGTCCCAATGTTAGGGGCACTTTCAGAGCAAACCCCTATAACTCAATGTTCATATAACCAAGATAGGAAACCTGTAACTAAAAAAGAGGGGAAACTCTGCTTGCTCTTCCCATGCACAGGCAAAAAAAGAAACACCTGCTGTGATTTCTATTCTCCCCTAAAAGATGATTCCACTCCCAGTAGCTGCAATAAAAATAATAAAATTAGGGGAACAGGAAACCAAATGCCTCTAAACTGCCCTAAGCAGCCTGGTCTGGTGGAAATTGTTCATAGTGGGGGGGTCTGGAATGAGATGAACTTCAGGGTCCCTCCCAACCCAAACCATTCTGTGATGATTTTATGATACATGAAACAGGCAGGTGATGAGGCAGCTGTGACCAGACTGCTTCATTATTATCCTGTAATTAAGGAAGGTGTTCTCTGAGAGCCCAATAAGGACTTGCAGGATCCAAGTATTATCCCCAGGTAAGGATAAGATTTCAAATTCCTTGAGCCATGAGGACAACACTCTCCTGAGGAACAGTCTCCTTCCTAGACCAGCCATGCATGGAAGCACTGGCTCACATTAATCCTGGAATTACAATACAGGCAGAAAATTTGACATCCAAGACTCCCTAAAAGGATATTGAGCCAAGAAAAAGGGCAAAACCCTTAGATGGGAGATCTGACACATGAATTCCTAAGGATTTAAGAGGAATGATGATGATAAGGGTCATGAGGAACCCCTGACATTGGCTCTTGGGTGGGGTGCCTGGAAAAAATACACCATGCCAGGGTTTTAGTCTTGGGCCAGTCTTTCCCACTGGTCAGAGCTTGAGAGTCCAGATTTCCAATGAGCTGCTTGGCAAGGATGCATAAAATCATGGAATGGTTTGGGTTGGAAGGGACCTAAAAGATCATTTAGTTTCAACCCCTTGCCATGGGCAGGGACACCTTCCACTAGAACAGGCTGCTCAGAGCTCTGTCCAACCTGGCCCAGGACACACTCAGGGATGGGACATCAACTTCCATCTGTCCATCCATCCATCCATCCATACATACATCCATACATCCATACATCCCTCCCTCAGCACTCCCTGCTATCTGCAGTGGATTCCCTCATTCACAGCCACCACCAAGAAAAGCCAAGGCCCTGAGACACATTTTCCATCTCAGATAAAGTAATTTTCACAGGTAGCAAAGACAAATTAATTACAAGGCAACATTTCACTGGCTGAGGGTGCCCTACAAGCAGCAATAAATGGGAGGAAATGTGGGAACAGAGGTCTTCCAATGGCAAAACCAGCCCAAGATCTTCTTCATCACAGCCTAAAGGGAGGGATTTATTTAACCCACACCTGTCAAGTCCAGCTAACCCCTAACAGGTCACAGGCATCCAAAGATTTCCATTTTTCATTCCCCAGGTCAAGAAATCACACAATTAATGTGATTATTCCACTTCTGTCACTTTTCTCTCCCATCAGTTCCCTCTGTTTTCCTTCCTTTACACATCCCCTTCTCCAACCACAGATCTCACCACAAAGATTTCCAAAATACAAGAAAAACAGTAAAAAGAACCTATTTCTCACTCCATGCTATCCCAGAAATAAACCTCAGGAATCTATGGGAGGGAAGCTGGGGTGAGCATAAGCAACCCCAGCAGGAACAAGGCAGGAACACCCTTGATGTGCTCTGCACTAAAAAAATTATGGCTCCTTCCAGGTCAGGGAGGAGCCAGGAATCCTCATGGCATTTAATCCACATTTAAAGACTCCCAAATTGAATGGCAAAGCTGCTGTAAGGTCTGGGAGAAGAGGGCCCAGCAGAAGGGTGGCAGTGGCATGAAGAATAATAATTTTTGCCTTTTTGGCAACCTCATTTACAAGAAATTTGGAGGAGGAAACCCAGGAACAGTTCAGCTGCAGGATGAAGTGGATCACAAGGGGAAATGAGTGAACTTGTTCGTGTATTCCTCAGTGTTCCCTTTGCAAGGATAAGAGCATGGGACACTTGAGGACAAATAACAAAATTGATACTGAACACTGTCATCTGAGGTACCCAATCTGCTGGGAAACAAAACAGAAAAAAATCCTCTTACAAGAGCCCTCCAATTTCTGTCAATCCACTTAAATTAGAGAAGCAGGATGAATAGGAGATCTGGCTTTCATATCCCTTTTTTCTTCTGGTTTGGAGATGAATCAGAATTTGTGATTTATAGCAGACCAATGTCAGACACTATTGGAGAGGGACTTGAGACTGTTCAACTTTTAAAATTAATTTACTATGAACAGAAAGGCTCTCCTATTTAAGAGTCTAATTTATTAATAGTAAATCTACTGCTGGCTTAACATTGCCCTGCAGTTACAGGAATCCAAAAAGCAGCGAGCTGCTCATTCCAGACTTGTGGTACACATGTCTGGACTGATTCCATCTCACCATCTCAGCTGGGCACTGCTGCAAAAGGTGAGTAAACAACCTTAGCAGTGAAAAATAAATCAAATTTTGTTCAGTTCTTCGTTTCACTGAGAAAACCACAGAACCATAAAACGGTTTGGGTTAGAAGAGGCCTTAAAGAACATCTCATTCCAACCCCCTGCCACGAGCAGGGACACCTTCCACGTGCTCTTGAGTTGATTTTCTTTATCTTTGTACATTTTGAGATCTGGCAATCGGCTGCCTCTTTTAGTTTAGATTAATTAAAAGTAGGAATTTTCAAACTGCAAATGATCTGAGATTGTTTGCCTCTCACATTTTGCATGTACTAATTTAGACATCAAAAGCAAAGTGTAGCATCACTTGGATGTGATACAGGTAACAACATTTCCAAAAGGCAAGGAAGAAAGACAAACCTTCCCTCATGACTCTTCCTCCAACCTTAACCTTTGTGAAAAAAGCCAACCACATAAATAGCAATTTCTCCAGCAGAACAAAGCTCTGGAATTATTTTTTTCTTTTCTTTTTTTTAAGCTAACTCCAGCATCATCTAAGAAGAGATTTAACAGCATTTGACTTTTGTAACTCAGAGCTATGAAACACTTTAAGATTTTGAGAATTAATTCCAAGTGTTTTCAGGGGTTCAAAAGAGGCAGTCAACACTTATCAAATCAGACCTGCAGGCCTACAAGGTATTAAACTTAACTTCAGCATTTCACAAGAGGAGAAAAAACCCACTTAGAAGTGATTCGCCAGCTCACTTAAACCACACTCAGTGCTCTGCAGCCTCTGGAGGAAAACACTCAAGCAGGTGCTCAAGTGGTTGACAAAGCTGGATTTTGGAGTCCCTGTCTACCACCAGAATTACTGGGAATCACAGCTTTAACTCCGGAACTCCAAGAACGGAGCATTAAACAAATTAAACACAACTTGCAACAAATACAGAGTCCCTTTGTCTTCCATGGGCTGGTCACATGCTTAAATCTTAAATCTAGGCATGTCAAAAAAGCGCTTTTCAGGATCCAGCCCATCAGCTCCAGGGGTGTTGCAGGAGCCCTGCCCTACTCATGGCCCACAGAATGAGGCTGGGGAGAGCTGGGGGATGTCAGGGAGGTGGGCAGGGACATGGGGACAGAAAACAAACACAGGCTGGTGAGTGCAGGGAAATGGAAGAGGGAAATAAAAAAAGGAACTGAAAAGCAAAAATCAAAATGAAAAGGAAAAAAAAAACAAGGAAAAAAAAAAGAAAGTGGAAAGAAAGAAAGAAAGAAAAGAAGTTGAAATTAGAGGAACTAACATGGCGTTACTGGTGGCTGTGGCCGAAACTTCAGCAGAAGAAACTACTCCACACTTGGAACATTTGAGCGTCATGCCGTAAAGGGGCACTGCCATCTGACTGCAATTAAAACCAAAAGACTGAAACAAAACAAAACACTTCGCTCATGAACACAAACGTCGAAAGGAAAGGGAAAGAGAAGCCAAAAAGAAAGGAAGGAGAGAAGGAAGCCAACCAACCATACCCAGTTTGGGAAGAGAAATGAAAGACAGGCAGGAATTAAAACTCTCTCATCTGTACCACTCCAGATGCGGGGAACGGGGGGAAATGGACAACTCAGATTTGTTGGTGCTGCTGGAGAGGGTGGAACTGTGTTGGTCAAAGTCTTGCCAGATTCAGGGTGTCTCTCTGGCACCCAGGGAAGAGAAACCAGTACTGCTCTCCCAGTCTCCATCTCCTTCTTTTTGTTTTGATTTTTTTGGGGTGTTTTTGACAAATTGCTCTTTTCCCTCCTGGCCTTTTTGCTCCAAAACAAAAAAGGTGGCAGGGTTGTGCAGTAGAAGGCAAGAAGTAGGGCTGTGGGGGCTGTGCCTGCTTATCTGCTGTCCTAAAGCAATGAAAAGGATAAGTCACTTATTTTCTCTGACTGGGAGCTGGTGAGACCAGGACAGAGGCCACTCTTTGGTTTTTGGTCAGAGGCCATTTTCTGGTTTTTTGGTTCCCTCCCTGATGCAGGATGGGACTCTTTTATGTCCTGAAGTTAATCCTGAGCTTGGGTGTTTCCTTACCCCCTAACCTGCCCTGAAAGGAACCCAACTGGCTGACTGCTTCTGAGACATCCCCTCTCTCACATCCTGCTCTGGAGCCAAAACCATCTTTGGGATGAACTCTGAGAATTATTCCCACCTGCGGCTCCCACTTTTTTTTTTTTCTGGATGGGACCAACCACAGAAACAGCCCACTGAGGGCTGCTGGTATGAGGGGATCTGCTGAAGCACATCCTTGGGATTTTTAGCAGCTGATGTGTGGGAACCACCCCCCATTCAGCTCCTCTTCGGGAGCCCAGAAGCCACATTAGCTTGGCACTGGCCCTGTTACTTCCCAGAATTTACTGTTTGTGTGCTCTCCCTGGTCTGCACAGATCCACACCCACGGCAGATCTGGCTTGGAAAACGGGAAGGAGCCTGCAAAACATCCCCCAGACCTTCCTGCTGAGCCTGGCATCAGAGAAGACATGAAATCACTGCCAGAGGACAGCACAGGGTCTGTCATCCCTGGGTGTGTGCTGGGGATGCTGCTGAGGGAGGTTTGCCCCAACCAGGAGGGGTTTTACAGCCCTGCTCTGCCTGGGAGGGAGATCAGGGGACTCCACAGAGCATTTCTTAGCTTTGGTGGCTCTCTGTTCAGTCTCACTGCAAAAAGACATCCTGATGAGCACCAACACAGCAGCAGCAGTGGGCCCGGTGGCCCCCTTTCAAGTGGCTATTGATTGGTCTTTTCATTAATTACAGTGACATAAATCATCATTCCCATCCAGAATAATGACTAAGGCATCCCACAGAAGCTTTCAGACACAGAGGAAATTAGCTGCTGTGTCCACAGGTAAATATCTTCCAGGAAGGATGGTGTAAATCCTGTGAGGACAATGGCTGAACCAAAGATAAAGTGGGTCCGGAGAGGCATTAGGTGCACGACCCTTAAAAAATAAAAAAAATACAACAGCTTATCCCCAAATCTATAAGCCACAAAGAACAGATAAGCAGAGAGACAGAGAGAGGCAGAGATAGGCAGCAAAAAGAAAAAAAGTAGATTGACTTGAGGAATTTGATGGGAAACTGTACCAGAAAAAACATGAATGACATTGAATCACAGAGAACTGGCCAGAAGACCACTGTAAACACACAACTGTAGCTGCTGTTGGGTGTGTTTATGCAGAAAGTTGCAAGCAGTGGGGACTGATGTGGGTACTTTTATCTCCTAATTCCTTCTGGTTGGGAGCATGAGGTTGTTAATATATTGAATTTCCGCAGCAGGTTTAGATTGGCGCCTGTGCATATGAAAGGGAAGCTAATTAAATAACCACAGTGAATAATGCCTTCATTTAATTTACCTTTTTCTCCTTCCTAAACATCCACAAACAGCTCATGGGCTCATCTGGTGGGTTCACTGGAGCCTGGACTTTGCTACCTTTCTATTGAGCAGTGCTTTCCACCATCCACAGCCCGAAGAGCAGGAGCACTGCTTCCAACAGGAACCATTCCCAGAGGAAGGGCAATCCCAATCCTTCCTGTCTCAGTGGAGTTATCACCTTCCTAATCACCCTCTCCCCTCTGTGCTCTGACAACCCAGCTCTGTTCCACCCCATCAGGACACCTGCACAGAGACTATTTCACATAAGGTTTTGGGGCAAACTCCTCTTGGGTGGTTTCTGTGATCAACAGAGATAAAAGAAGAGGTCCTCCAAGGGGGGACAAAGCTCCTGTCTCTCCTCAGGAGCGGCAGAGGAAGCCCAGAGAGATTAAACTCAGCTAAAATTAGCCCTGGTGAACATCCCTGATGGTCTCAATCCTCCTCTCTGCCTGTGTGAGCACACAAATGTGGAATAAATGCTGGCTGAATACATTTGAAATTCATTTTAAAGGCTCCTGACATTAAAACATTAATTTTTTGGTAGTAATCCCTTCAAGAGACCTCAAACACTGGTGGTGGAGTTGGCCACCAACAGAGACTGTTTTCTGGGATGGTTTTCTCCATTTCCAGACAGGTTTTGGCTTTTCTCCATCTCTCCAGGTATTCACACCCCCTTCTCTACAGCCTGGTTTTGTGATCCACCTATAAAATCACTGCCACTAGAAAATCTGCATTTTCTGACAGATGTGACAACAATAACCACAGCTATTTCCACTGCTAAGTACAGGGCAGAATTCTTGTGTCTCAGGTGTTATTTCATGAGAACTGATGATGCTGGTGAATTTGTGACAACCAATCTGTGGAGTGTGTGCTGGGCTCCTCTTAACATCCAACAGCTCTTTCTTTCTTCCTATTTTGGGGGAATTTTTTTTTTCCCCACCCTTTTAAAAATTTGTTTTTGCAACACTGAACCATACTTCTTGCCTCTGCTAAAGGAAACACAACGTTTCTTTAGACCATCTCCTCAGGTCCAAACATCTCCAAGGCCATTACTCAATTCTGATTTTCTTCAGATCTACCTTCCAACACGGTTCCCAAGCCCAGGCCAGAAGCAGAGAACTAAAGGGAAAGGGGCACCAGGGCTCTCAAAAGTGCTCCCACACTCTCAGCAGGGGCACTTGGGAAGGGAGAACAAAACCATTGAGCACAGATAAGGCTTAAAAGTGCTGCACACACACACACGGACACGAAAGAAGGGGAGAAAAAAGAGAAAAGAAAGAAAAAAACCAAAGAACATCAGAAAAAAATGACTTTTTTGTTTGGTTTTTTTTTTTTGGTTTGTTTTGTTGCCTCACAGGTTTTGTTTTTAAAGCCCAACTCTGAGTGTGATCAATAACCAGCTGCTGTGTATTAAATAAGGTCACTCTGTGCAGTTTGGATTAGAGAGGGAGGGACTGAGAGGCAGCTACTCACTGCTTTGCTAATCCAATAAACCACTTATTGCAGTGCTGACTTTCAAGTGCAATTACCCTGCTCCAGACCCTGCCTTGCAGCCTGGGTGGTTGTTTTTTTTTTTTGAGTTCTCTCTTTGTCAAGAAGGCATCATCCAGAATGAAGTGCTTGCTTGTTAGCAGCTGCTCCAAGCAATGCACCAAGGTCACTTCTTCACTTACTTTTCAACCCAGCAGCAGCTGGTATCTCTGAGCACCCAAATCTCCTCTTGTTTTATGGCCATGGCACTGCTCAGGCACCAAAATTCCACTTTGCTGCACCCAGGGACCCTGAGGCTTGGCCATGTCAACATTGCTGATAAACCATGAGCCTAAACAGGTCCCTGCGTTTTTTCCAAAATCATTAAGGTTGGAAAAGACCTCCAAGATCAAGTCCAACCTTTGACCAAACCCCTCCATGGCCACTAAACTCTAACACACAGTTCCAGGTCCACTTGTTTCTGGAGCACTTCCAGGGATGGTGACTCCACCACTTCCCCAGGCAGCCAGTTCCAAAGCCTGATCATCCTTTCAGGGATGAATTTTTTCCAAATATCCAACCTGGACCTTCCCTGGTGCAGCTTGAGGCCATTTCCCCTTATCCTGTCACTTGTTACCTGGGAATGGATTGTGGCCAACACCTCACCACACCACTCCTTATTTCAGGGAGCTGTAGAGAGTGATGAGGTTTCACCTGAGCCTCCTTTTCTCCAAACTGAGCCTCCCCAGCTGCCTCAGCTGCTCCTGGTGCTCCAGACTCTTCCTCAGCTCTGTTCCCTGCCCTGGACACTTTCCAGCCCCCCGAGGTCTTTCCTGGAGTGAGGGCCCCAAAACTGAACACAGGATTTGAGGTGCTGGGTAAGAATTTGCTTCTACCCTGGGTTTTGCCTCCACCACTCGATTAAAAACCACTCAAAAACCACTTTCACCCCAACTACTCAATAGAGCAGTGTCAGGAATATTGAACCTCATCCATATCATCCACCCCTGCCCTCTGAGACTCAGTGAAGCCTATTTGTCCCTCCACTTGGACAGACAGGATATATCCATGCATCCTGTGCTTTCTCCACCAGCCTCCAAAGGTTTCAAACGCTGACTCCATGCAGAGGAACCAGGACAGCTTTTGCTCTCCTCATTCCTTTGTGAACAACTTCTTCCTTCCAGAACACAGCTGTCACCCACAGCGATAAGTCAAATTTCTGCAGTGGACAACTGGGAGCAGAGATCCCTGACTTTTCTAGCAGAACTTCTTTGACTGTAGCAAGAAGCCAAAAAGGCAGGGGAAAGGAACACACATCTGACCTGGGCATCTGAGGAGACTCAGAGTGTCAGCCTGCCATTTCTGTCCCTTGCTCAGGGATAAAACCAGAGCAGACTGCAGGTTTGTTCCTGGAAATGGAGAGGAGAGGGGCTCTCATCCTGTTGGGGGTGCTGGCAGTGGCATAATAGCCACTGCCAAAAGTTTGGGAGTAACCCAAGAGAGAGCTCAGGGATAAAATCAGAGCAGACTGCAGGTTTGTTCCTGGAAACGGAGAGGAGAGGGGCTCTCATCCTGCTGGGGGTGCTGGCAGCGGCAAAATAACCACTGCCAAAAGTTTGGGAGT
Source organism: Camarhynchus parvulus (assembly GCF_901933205.1). Classification (NCBI taxonomy): domain Eukaryota; kingdom Metazoa; phylum Chordata; class Aves; order Passeriformes; family Thraupidae; genus Camarhynchus; species Camarhynchus parvulus. The sequence continues at coordinate 149,586,987 of NC_044572.1, read as the reverse complement.
AACCCAAGAGAGAGCCCTGCCTGGGACCTGCTGCCCTGGGCAAAGCCCTGGGAGACACCAGGGTGGGGAGAAATGTGGAGTCAACTCTTGGATTTATACTCCAAAGGAAACCAGCTAGCACAAATCCTCTGGATTCAGGAATGGAGGCTGTGGAGAAGATAAAGAACCTCAGGAGGCAGCAGAGGTTCTTAACTCACCTCTCCTACTGCATCCATCTGCTGCTCTGCCCTCTGCCAGACCTCCAGAACCCATTCCCTTCCATTCCTGAGACGCCTGCCAGCTCTCAGACACGACCCCTCTGTCCCCCAGCTCGTGCCATGGGCCCACCCAGCAGTGCTGAGTCTCTCTCTGCTGCCTCCAGGAGTCAGTGGCAAGAGCCACTTTGCTCTCCCTCGCTTCTGGGAGGATGTACCAGCCTTGGCTGAAGCCATTTTAACAAAGAGATGAACTTTCATCCTTCCTCCACAGCAACACAGGGCTGCTTCTTGGATTTTTGTGTCCTGCTGCACTGAATGACAGTGCAAAGACATTATATCAAGGGTGTTTTTTTCTTTCATTTTGCTTAAATCTGGTTTTGCTTTTTTTGTTTGCATCCCAATCTCTTTTTTCGCCCCTTTCCTGGTTATTGATCACAGCCTTGGGTATTTTTGGTTTTTATTTTCACTCTTTACTTAGATGTATTGATAAGGCATACCCTGCCCGTTCCTTCAGTTTCTTATCTGTTATTCCATCTTTGGATACAAGTTTGTTAAAAACCAGAATGCCAATAACCATGTTCACCTGTCAAAAGAGAAACAACACACAAGTTTTGTTCTCAAGCGGGTCAGGTCAAGCTCGGTAACACAGAAGGGCTTCTCCCAAAGCCAGGTCACACCTCTGCAGGCCACCACCCCTCATGTCCCCTGTCCCCCACTGTCCCACCTCCCCTGGCCGTGCATCAGTGAGTTCAGGACAGCAGAATGCAGCTGGCAGCAGATCAAGGAGGCTGGAGAATCATTAAAATTGGAAAAGGCCCCCAAGATCATCAAGTCCAACCCTCAACCAGGTCTCCATGAAGCAGCAGAGATTGGGAATTTCTCAGATTTGCTGCAGGGCTGCTTGAACCCCAACACTGCCTGAGGTCCAGCAAGGCAAACTCCAGGCACAACAAAAATTTTTTGGGCTAATCCAAACAGAGAATGGCCAGTACAGAGAAGAGCAGTGGGTTGACATTGGCTGCTTCCCAAAGCACCTTCTGGAGTTAGAAGCAGCATTAAGAGAATGCAGACAACGTGTCACAGATCTTTCCTGGTGAAACACCACTGCTGCTCTCAAAATAAGAGGTGGAGGGGCGCTGGAGCAAGGAGAAACATCATCTGCTCTGGTGGAGTGTCTTGGGAGATACTGCAGATGGCACAGCACAGAGAATTCCCAAAAAAACCAGTGGGTGATACAATTCCACGCAGCCCATTTTCCTCAGGGTGAGAGCAGGGATGTCTGTGTCCATCAGAAACAAAAATCCACAGTGGAACACAGGCTGGACAGAGCTGAGATCCTGCAGAGTGACCCCAAACTCCTCCCTGTGCCTTTCCAGCTGCATCCACTGCTGCCAGCTGCATCTGCTGTACAAACCCCATCCGAACCTCAGCAACACGTTAGTGACACACCAGCCCCACCCCTGCATGGAGGAGGTCATGATGGTGGAAAAATGAGACATTCTCCTGGCTTTGCTGTCAGTGGAACAGCTGCTGGTGGCAGAAACGTGTGGTCAATGCTGTTTTGCATGTGGAGCTTGCAGGGAAATGTTTTAAGGCCAAATTCAGAGATAAATTCATGTGGCTTCACATGTTTGTGATTTTAAGGGATCCAAAGAGTCACCTGACCCAGAGGAAGGGACCAAGCCTCTGCCTAATTGCCTAAATCACCCTCAAAACAATGATCAATCTTTCTGCTGGTTTCACCAGCTCACTGATGTGGAGCCCACAGCTAGGAATTCACAGAAAATCTCAGAAATTGCAGTTATTTTTGTGTGCATCAGCTGCTCGGTCAGTGGACAGCTGAGACCTTTTCTAGAGTTCACCATGGTATTGATTCAGAGAAACAACACTGGCAAGTCAGGGACAGTGACACAGCCAAGGATCAGCAGGAAATCAAAGCCTGGTTATGAGCCTGAAAGAGAGGGAGCACTTTGAAATCACTGATCCTTCACTGTGGAGGATCCAAAAAGGTTTTTCCTTGAGGAGCCGCCAGGCAGGAGGAAAGGTGGGGTTGAAGTGTGGCTGAATCTATCCTAGGGCTGGCCAAAGTGCACATCCTCACTCCTAAGGAGCCAGGGAGACAACAAACAGTTCTGCAATGGTTTTAATCAGTCAATCAATCAATCAGTCAATCAATCAATCCAGTACATTGATCACCACAATCAACACCCTGCTCTGATCCTGGCTCCACTTCTTTCCTGCATCAGGGATACAACATGGATATTCTTCCAATAACATGCAGAGTAGCTTTACTTTTTTATCTTTGAGACACCTTCCAGAAGCAAAGCCTCAAGTCTGAAATTCCTGGAGATAACCACGACCTGACCACTGCTGACCCTGTCCTGACTTCATTCCATGAGCCTCCCCCTTCAGCCTGCACACAACCCACCAGGCTGCTCCACATCAGCTGGGTGAGCAAAACTGCTTCCAACAGCTCTGTGTTTAAGGCAGATCAGGATTTTTAAGAATAAAGGTCAAACCTTTATCCTTCAAAGCTGCAGCTGTTCAGTGTCAGTGGCCTGACTGTGAGTTATGAGCATTGCTGAAGCTGCAGGCCAGCCACCTTCAGAGCTTTATCAACTCTTTGAGCTCATCTGTTTGCAGGTTCCCATTTATAAAAAGGCTTTCCATGCTTCTCCTTCTTCTTCCTCAAGCTCTTTGGTGGCTCTACCAGGGCAATATTAATTTGTCACTTTGGCCAGGAATGAGTCAGAGAGTCTAAATGGAGCCGTGTGGCCTCTCTCTTGGTGCTGATCAGGGCCAGACACCACCAGAGATGATTCACCACCAAACATCAGCTGCAGGAACCACCATTTGCATGTGCTGACCCCTCTGTGAGGACATCTCATTTCCTCTGCTTGATGGTGAGGCAAATCTGAGCCGCCAAATGGAAGCAGGCTCCTGTGTTTTCCTCACACTTTAAAAGAGGAAAACGGGAAAGAACACCTCCCTTGTTGTTGGCAAAACAAAAGCAAGGTCGTTTGAGGCAGCAGAGTGACTCTGGGCACTACCAAAGCTTCCTCCCTCCGAATCACTGTGTCACAACCCCACATGAAAGACCTCAGCTCATACCAGTTTTGATTTCCTGCAGAGGAGGGGCCACTGCTGGCTTTCCTCTTTGTCACCCTGATGAAACGGTGGCACCGAGGTGGTTTGATGTGCAGTGACAGCGCTGAGAACAGAGGCAGCCCGAGCTTTTGTGGAGTTATTCTCCTGTAAGCTCCTGCTGCTGCTGCGGGGCATTCCGCCCCCCAGGCACTGCATGGAACAAAAGCCTGAACTGAAAAAGGAATCGGGAGTGTCAACAACTCCATTCCTGTGGGGCTCTCCAGAGCCTCAGAGGGCATAAAGCTCCTCCACTGGATAAAACATGGGCTGGAGAGAAACTGCAGAAAGATGTGGGGGCTCAAACGTGGCTTTAAACCCATCAGGAATTGCTGCAGGAGGGATTTCCTGGAGGTGCAGCAGTTCTCAGATTCTTTCAGCCCTGAGGTTTCTCATGGGCAGTGAGGCCTGAGTAGCGGGGAAGGAATGTCACCTCGAGTGACACCTTAAATTCAAATTATAACTGGGCAATGTTGGTGTTGGGGCTGTGCTGGACAGAAGAATGGACTCCCCATGCAGGAGCTGGAGTTTAGAAATGCCCATTTTAACCCTGCCATCTCTTTGAATTCAAAGAAAACGTCATTTTTAGGGTCGGAAGGGATCCCCACAGCATTGATTTGAAGATTTTTAACTTCAATTTCAAACAAGGAAATCTGCACACATGCACTGGCTTGGGATGGACCAGGAATAAAAGCTGGCTGTGAGGGCACAGCCTGGTGTAAAAACCACCAGGAACAGCATTTTCTGGAGGAGACAACGTCAGAGTTTTCCACCATCAACCTGCACTTCCATCCAGACAAAGTAAAACCAAGGCAAAGTATTAATCAGATGTTAGAGGGCTCCAGTGAGGACAGAGGGGGAAGGCTGAGATCTGAGACACATTACACTTCAGAATCAACCCCATCCCAAATTGTTGGCTTTGCTCATTATTCCTGAAGGAGGAAGCTCTTCGAAACACAAGTGGAAATAAAGAGGGGCATTCGTGGGTTGAAAGAACAAGGAAACTGCTATAAGATGTAGAGGAGAAAAAAAGAAATCTTTCAGACAAGCTTAAATACCAAAACGACAGCAGCCGCCGGTCCCACGAAGGCATAGAGGAGTCCTCCCTCTAATGACAGCCAGCAGCTGGAAAATGAAGAGAGAAGAGAAAGTGACCCAGTGGCAAATGTCCCCAAGAGGCACATGTTGGCTTCTTCCCTCTGCCTGCCAGAGTTCAGCCTGGGAGGTGACACCCCACGGCAAAATATAAAAAAAAATAAAAAATTCTCAGACTTTAAATCAAAAAAATTTTGCTTTCCATCTCTCCTGAACTTGCATAAAGGCTCCTCTGCCTGGGGACCTGCCCGCAGGATGACATTTGGCAGGGGAATTCATGCAAAATTAAGGAGAGTGCTCTGTTTCAGACCAGGTCCTGGAAGCAGCTGCAGCATTTGGCTGGCAAGATGATGCTGCTCTTGTCCTACTTACAGGGGAGAAAGAGTGGAAAGAGTGGAAATTTTCCTCTGCTCATTTGCTGATCCCTGTGTCTTCCAGGGGTGCAGGACATTTCTTCCCTCCCTTTGAGATTGCCTCCATGGGGAAATTCAACAACACAGCAGCAAAGTGGGAATTCACAGCATTCCCTGAGCAGAATTTCTTATGGAATAAGCTGAATGTGAGGTATGTGGTGCCTCTTCTGGAAACCAGCTCATTCCTTCTCCCTCACACCACATAACCTGAGAAGGACATCTCCCTTCTGCACTGAGCAGATGTGGAATTTGGGCTCCAGAACTGCCTGGTGCCTTCCCAAACCGAGGGAGCTTTCATTTGAGACCTCTTGGTTGAGGACCTAGAAGTGTCCAAGGCCAGGTTGGATGGGGCTTGGAGTGACCTGGGATAGTGGAAGATGCCCCTACCCATGGAACAGGGCTGAAATGGGATGATCTTGAAGGTCCCTTCCAACCCAAACCATTCTCTGAGTTTCTGTTTTTCATGTTTGACTGTAAAATCAGGAAGGAAATGCTTTTCCTCGTTTCACTTGTGAAATCTCCATCCTTGGAGACATTCAAAAGCTACCTGGGCACAGCCCTGGGTCACCTCCAGGTGACCCTGCTTGAGCAGGTGCTTGGACAAAAAAACCCCCTCAGGCTCTGTGACAGCCATGAACATCCACAGCAGCACTGGAGCTGAAATTCCCTTTTTCCTTTTTTTTTTTTTTTCAGGGAATCCAGCAATTCAGGGCATGGACACACAAATTAAGTGCTCCAGGACAGGAGAGGATGGGAATTTAGAGTGTGTCAGCAGCCCCTGGGAAAGTTTGCATGCTTTAACAGGGCAGAACCCTGGAGAAAATGTGGGATGGAGTAATCCTGTTTCAGCAGGAAATGAGCGTGCACTCAGCACAGGAGAAGAGCAGGAAACCACAATGGGGAGGGAACTTTCTCCAAGCTCTTAACTCAGCTCACCCTGCAGTAATTCACTTGCCCTGCCCTCAGCAAGATGCTTTCATCCTGTATCAGGAGCAAACTGATGCTCCCGGGGGGGGGAAAAAAAAAAAGTCTTCCTGGAAACATTTCAGCCTTGTTGATCAGCCTCATATTTCTTTTTAATTAAATCTCAGTTGCAAAAAAAATGTTAATTTTTTTTCACCCCAAAACAAGGAACATTTTTGAAAAGGCAGCCCAAAAAATGGAAGTATTTCAAACTGAGAATTAAAAGTAGGATATTCTGGTTTTCTCCAAGGTCTGAATCTTGTTTATGTCTAAATTAAACCTGTAATGTGCTAATTTAATCAATTCTGATTCCTTCCTGATAGCAAGTTGCTCTGTCACAAGCTGTCTGAGCAACTGTAATAATAAAATGAATAATCAGCTGAGGAGGGAGGGAGTAAAAATGAAGCTCTGGAGCTCTGTAATGACTGGAGGTCTCCCAAAATGCAAGAGGAGGGCTCCCAAATCCCAGTCCTTGTCCAAACCTTTTCATCCAAAGCTCTATCCTGATTTTTGAGATTTTTTTTCTCAGTGTCTCTTCCAACTGGTGGCTCAGATGAAGAAATCTGACAGCCCTGCACTGCAATTAGTGATGAGGACTTGGTGCACAGAGGGTTCTCATTCCTGCAGGGTCCCTGGCAGCCCCTGCTCCCCCAGGAGCACCAGGAATTGTCAAGGTGAGCTCACACATCACCAAGCACCAGCCCTGATCCCTCCTGACTGCCTGACCTCCCTGCCACAGCACTTCTCCAGAGCATTCCTGAGGCTGTCAGAGGTGCTGGCTGCCAGCAAGGGAAAGGAAAGGGTGAGGGGATATCTGAGAGACAGAACTGTCAGCAAACCCCAGCCTAGTGGAGATGCTTTCAGCCTCGTGCCTATGAGGCACAGAAATATTTGCATTTTGCTAAGAGCTTCCCTTGTGCTTTCCAAGGGATCTCTTCAGTGATTTTTAAAATAAAATTATCACTGGAAGGGAGGAAGTGAATGGTTTAACAATTCCTAAGCAGTGTTTCCTTGACTGACAGCAGCTCTTGTGTTCAGCACAAAAAAACCCTTTTTTTTGCAAACCATCTGATCTTTTTGTGACTCTGCCACGGCGCAGATGGGAGGTGGTGGCTTTTGTCCTGGTCCTGGGAAGGGGCTGGCTTCCACTGAGCCCTTTGTCACACTGTCCAGCCCTGCCAGGCACAGCTCTCACCTCAGTCCTGTGTAAAATGAGCCAGCACCAACAGAGCATTTTGTAAAACTCAGATTACAGTCGTGAATCAGGGCTGGCCCACCAGTGCTTATCCAGAGCTTAACCCAGGAGCTGCTGAGATACCTGTGGGTCACAAAAGCCCTGATGCAGTGACACTCCAGGACCCTGAGAAATTTGCTGTGTGCAGGCTGTGCTCTCAGAAAACTTCTGATGAGCTCTCTGGTGTGGAAGGATGTGAGCTCCCAGCACCAGTGGCACAACCTCAATTATTCACTTCAAGCTTTAGGAGGTTGTTTGTGAAGCTTTAGAGGTCCAGAGCAGTCCCTGGAGCACCAGCTAAAAGCAGAGTTATTATTCAGGCACTCAGCCTAATCTAAGGAGGTGATCAGTGGCAGGTCCTTTAGACCTCTGGTACCCCTCAGACTTCGTTTGAGACTGGAAGTGCAGCCTCTACCCTGCCCCAGAATGCTCAAAACAACAGCAAAATGTCCTTTCAAATGCAGTTCAGACAAGAGAAAAGAAAAATCCCCTTGTTGGAGCGTCCTGAGTAATAAAGGCTGAGTGAAGGGCTGATGGGAATCACCACTCACAGAACAACAGCAAATCCAAATCCTGCAGCACATATTCAATTTTTAATCTGAACCTCTCTCTCCCTCCTCAACTCATGACTTAGTGCAGTCTGGCCAGCTAAAAGGTAAATGTTAAACATACTGCAGGCTCCCTAAACTTACCACAGGCTCTGATCTCTCTGCATTAGAGCTTGGAGACACAGCCAAGCTTTTGATGGGACAATTCTTGGTGGGACAGACCCTGTCCTGGAGCTCAGCCGTGTTTTCATCGTTAGAGAAAAGCTTCATCCCATATACAATAAAATAACCAGGACCAAACTGGGTGAAATCCTGCTGAGGACTCCTGATGGAGTTTGTTCCAGTGTGGTTGGGCCACCTTTGGCACATCTTGAAGATCCAGCTGGGCTGGCAGATCCAGCCTCAAGACACATCACATATTTCACACCCTGTCCCTTCCACCAGCTTTGCCCTGAGAGTCTTTAACACCAAGATTAATTCTGCAAGGCCTTCAACGCTTGTAGCTGTCCCCAAAATGCCCTCATGACCATGTCCTGTAGTTGGATGTCAAGGGGTTTTTTTATCACTGTGAGTGGGATGAGAAAAAAACTGCTGTTGAGTGTTAAATTCTATGCTCACCTAAATATCAGAGCCCTGCTTTGACTTAGCGTCCACTTCCACCAAGGGAGCTCATGCACTGCTCTTGGGATCAAAAACTGGAGGGCTGCAGATGCTTTAAAAGGCTCTATATGGTTTTTAAAAGTCCCTTGTGGTTTATCTTGTCAGCTCTTCTTCCCTCCTTCCCAGGAAGGAATGTGCTGTGATTAAAGCTTTTCCTTCCTTCTGCAAGCTGGAAATACTGGGCCTTGAAAATCTGCAGTGCCCACTGAAATGGCCCGTGAGTGCCCAGTGGAGACAAAACTGGGCTGAAAGGACAAGATCATCTCGTTCCAACCCCCTGCCATGTGCAGGGACACCTTCCACGGTCCCAGGGTGCTCCAGCCTGGCCTTGGACACTTCCAGGGATGGAGCAGCCACAACTTCTCTGGGTATCCTGTGCCAGGGCCTCCTCACCCTCACAGGGAAGGATTTCTTCCCAATATCCAAGCTAAACCTCAAGTTTTGGAGTTCAGCTCTGAGATTGCTGCTGTGCAGTGCTGAGCTTGCTCTGGAGGAGAGCTAAAACCAAGGGCCTCCCCACACAGCAGTGCAACGGAGCTTTTAAGCCTTTTTGAGCAGGAAAAGAGGGCTAAGTGCGAATGCACTCCAGTCTGTCGGGGCACCCTGCCCAGCTGGGCCCACAGCAATATTTGTTCTGTGTTTTAAAATGCACAAAAGTGTAAATGTAAATCTCTCATTACTGAGATGCTTCATTTTATTCAGCATCAGGGCTCGTGAAGCCACCACTCAGTGCAAGCGAGCTCTGTTTAACTCTGGCTCTTGGGAAAGCCAATTCCAGCAGGAATTCAGAGGACCATGGAATGGTTTGTGTTGGAAGAGACCTCAAAAATCATCTTGTCCAATCCTCCTGACATGGGCAGAGACAACTTCCACTATCCCAGGTTGCTCCAAGCTCCATCCAACCTGGCCTTGGACACTTCCAGGGATGGGGCAGCCACAGCTTCTCTGAGCAACCTGTGCCAGGGTCTCACCACTCCCACAGGGAAGAATTTCTTCCCAATATCCCATCTAAATCTATCCTTCTTCAGCTCAAAGCCATTTTCCCTTGTCCTGTCACTACAAGCCCTTGGAAAAAGTCCCTCTCCAGCCTCTTGTGTGTCTTTTAGGTACTGGAAGGTATCAAAGTGTGGAATTACAACAAGACGGCAGTGTTGGGGGTGTTTGATGGGATCTTCTGAGCTTGAGAGGAACTGTTCTTCTTTTCATGACTTTGGTGGGACTCACCAGCTTCACCCCATATTGGGAAATGTGGAAAGGATGCAAAAGGAGGGACCAGAGAACCATGGAATATCCCAGAGAAGGACTCACAAGGATCACTCAAACCAAACTCATCAAACTGGACTTGCTGGGGTGTGAAGGCCCCACCACCACAATTCTGGTGACAAACATGCTGACAGCAGAGCTGGGAGCATGAGATTCCCCTTCCATCCCCTGGCTGGATATCCAGCCCTTGGATGCAAGGAGTGACGGAGCTTCCAGGGCTGAAAGGAGCCAGAGCATTGGAAGCCAAAGGAGGAGAGCTGGAGTGACCAGGCAACCCCTGGGAATGCTGGAGAGACAGCCCAGCCTCTTGGCCACCTCACCCTGTGCCAGCTGGAGAGCAAAGCAGGAGCCCAGCAGGTTTTGTCACATGCTGACACCCTCCTGGCTGCAGTCTGTGGGGTGGGAGATGCTGGCACAGTGGTCCAGGGCAGAAAACAGGGAGAGCTTTCCTGAACGTTCCTCCCTTCCCTGCCCAGGCACTTCTGTGTGGTCAACGTTGGCCAAAAAACTCTTTAACATTTTTGACAGAGCCACAAAGCTTGTTGCACTAATTCCCACCAGCCCATCAACAAAAAAAAAACAAAAAAAAAGAGAAGCAGAAATATCCAGGACCTCCCTCCCATCTCCCTGAGGCTTGTTCACTATGAATTATTCTCATGGATGTGCCTGGAGCAAAGTGCCAGAAGGCTGACCCACGGAAAATCCAAAGGGAATTAATTTGGGATCTTGGTGATGTTTCTGCAAACCAGGCTGTGTTTTGTCCTCTCCTGAGCCAGACAACAACCACTGGGTCCCTCTCCACCAGGACACACCGAAGGTGGGACAGCCAATGCATCCCAATGCCAGCACAGACTTCAGGAATTCTGTCTGTGGATTTGCACTCGAGAAATCCACAATCCTGAGCCCTCTGCCATACAAGAATTCAGGTTGCAAAGCAAACAGAAAACGCTGCTGTGCTGCTTTAATTCTCCCCTGCAATTAAAATGCAAACCCTGGACCATTTGGCCGTGGGTGTGCAGGATGTGGTGGGAATTGAGGGAGAGCAGGAGGTTCCACATGATATTTCCTCAGTGGGACGAGCAGAGCTGCATCTGCTGCCGGCCACATCAACAGTTCCAGTCCCAAACACTGCCCATGTGGGCTGCAAACCCTGCCCAGGAAGGCTCTGGAAAATGATGGGATGCAGTAGGGAAGAGCCTGACTAATTGCTACATAAAATATTATCCTTGAACTGTCACTACGCATGAAATTTCTAAGGTTTTTTCATAACAGAGGGAAAAATATTTTATCTTTTTTCCTTTTTCATTTAAAGTTGTACCAATGCTCAGCTCTGAGTGATGCATTTTTTACTTCTTCCATTATTTCTTTTCTGTTTTCCTTCCCCCATTAGGAGCTTCCTAAAGACAAAATCTGTGGAATTTGGAAAAGAGGCAAACACAGGCTGCTGTCAAAACCTTGGTTTGCACAAGTCAGGCTCATTCTGCTGCCTAAAACTGAGCTGAGCGATTTTGAAAATATGAAAACAATCAAGCACAAAAACAGATTAAAAAAACCACTGGTTATAATTTTTAAACATCCTAAACTTTAAATATTCCACATTCATCCCCTTAAAAAATACATTAAAAAGCTCTAAGTGCAAAAGGTATTCAGATCAAAGTGATGTCACAAATACAACAGTTAAAACTAATTAGTCCCTATGAACTTATTTTTAAAGGAACAGACAACCCAGCTTGGTCAGATGATGGATTGAGGAGGCAGGGATGCAGGAATTGTCCTGCACATGGAAATTTAGCTCCCAGCCTGCCTTCTGAAGTGACTGGGTTTTGACAAAAAGGATGGAGGATAAAACAAGGGGAAAAAAGGAATCCTTTACTCACTAGTTCACGGTGCCGTATCCCTTGGCTTTAGTAAATCCCACGGAAATGGCAACCACCAAGGCAGGGAGCCCTATGGAAATGAAACAGGAGGAAATTGGTCATTTCATCACATGCGCAGCCCTCCTCCCACTCAACATTCCTCATTTTTCCCAGAGTTATTCCAGCACCATCCATTTCAGCCTGGGGCAGAGACTGAGCTCAGGACCCTCAGAACTAAAAGCAAGAACTTTAATTACCGCTGTTATTTAAATAAATACCATGAGCTGCAATCAGCTCCTGCACTGCTGTGGTCTCAACAGTTGGGGGGAGGGGTCTTTCAGTAGATTCAGATATATAAAATTGATTTATTTTATTCTTAGGTTCTTCATGGTGTCTCTGAAGTTGGAATATTCAGCCACAACCCAACTCCAAGAACCCAAAGATTAAGAGCTTTGTTTGCACTTAGCGTAGGATGAACAACCCAGGTTCAAATTTTCCCTAAATAAGACAGAAAAGGAAACTAAAACTGAGTTTCCCTATCCCAAACAGGTCCCCCAAGATCTGTAATGGAGCAGATTCCTCTGAACAACAATGAGAAAGGGTTTCAGGTCTCTTGCAGGATCTATGAAGGTTCAAAGCTCAGCTCTCCCCTTTCCCTAAAGAAATGTCTGGAGATCAGCTCATAACATCAGGTTCTTCAGCTCTGGAGGTCTCCATGTGGCTTTTTATAGCCCTCCTCTCTGTGGCAGGAGGAATTAAGCTGTCTCAACACTAAAGATGGGAAAATCCCATTAGGAATCAGCAGGATCAGTGGCCAGCTGGGATTAGCGCCCCTTGACAAGGCCCTAATTCGTGAGCTGCAGAGGGCACGGCAGGTGACTGCAGGAGATCCAAGGAACGTGCAGGCACAGCTCCCAGACAACATTCCTCTGGGTAGGGGGTCCCCAGCAACACAAATCATCCCAAGGCTGATTCATAGTGAGGCTCTGCAGCAGCTGGGAGACACAGGGCCAAGGTGGCTGGAATATGGAGCATTTGAGGGTTATCCTGCAGGGAAGTGCTTCTCTGCCCGTGTGAGATTTCCAAGCACAGGTGACATTTCATCAGCCCAAACCCAACATGCAGTGGGTTTAAAAAGCATCTATTTTAATATTAGTTCCTTTCCTCTTTCCTTTCCTCTTTTCTTTCCCCTTCCCTTCCCTTCCCTTCCCTTCCCTTCCCTTCCTTCCCTTCCTTCCCTTCCCTTCCCTTCCCTTCCCTTCCCTTCCCTTCCCTTCCCTTCCCTTCCCTTCCCTTCCCTTCCCTTCCCTTCCCTTCCCTTCCTTTCCTTTTCCTTTTCCTTTTCCTTTTCCTTTTCCTTTTCCTTTTCCTTTTCCTTTTCCTTTCCATTCCTCCTTCCCTTTCCCCTTCCCCTTCCCTTTCCCTCCCTTTTTCCTTTATCTTTCCTTTTTTCCTTTCCTTTCTTTCCTTTCCTTTTTTCCTTTCCATTCCTTTTTTCTCGTTTTTTCCCTCACTGACTCTCACTCATCCTCCTTCACACCTCATCTGGATCAATCCTGGCTGCTGCATTCCCTAGGGTGCCATCCATACAGCATCCCATGGGAAGAAACCACATGGGAGGGGACATTTTCAGGAATACAGCTTGGTGCAAGAGACCCTGGGAAAGAGGAAATTTGGCAAAGACACCGCCAAAAATAGCAACTTGTTCTTCACAAATTGCTTCTCTCCGACGTGGTAATTATGCAGAAATCCAGAGTGGGGCTGTGAACTTGGCAGCTCCAGGGACTGGCTCATTCCAAGGATGGGTGAAAGCCTCAGTTTGGGCTGGGAATGGGTCTGGACAAGGAGCAGCTGCTACAGGTGGCAGCTAAGTCATGGTAGCTCAGCCAAAGAGAATCATAATGAGAGGTGCAGCCCTGGGAGAGCTGTCAGTGCTCTAAGGAAAGTCAGATGGGATTAGATTGAAAAAAATCCCCACCAAAAAAACCAAATTTTCATCTAATTTTTTTTTATAATTATCAAGACATTTATTCCTAACTGGCCTGTTCCATATACCTGGTGTGGTACAGGCAGTACCAGCAAGGCTTTGGGGGCTTTCTGCACAAAGGGAATTTAACACTCACAATTCCAAGTAAACCCATTCAAAACCTCTTTCAAAGAATTTTGTACTTCCAGGTCACAGGAGAATCAGGCCATGTGTTAATCATGTTCCACTAGAGAAGATGTTTGCTAATAATTCCCAAGAGCCATTCTTGTTATAAACAGCTGAAGACCCACTCAGAGGCTGAGCTAGGGCAGCATTAAAAATCCAGCTGTGGAAACTATAACAGGGTCATAAAAATCCTGACAAATAATATTTCTTCTTTATTGGGGCTAAATATGATGACTGAGCTGTTCCCAGGGAACAATTTATCTGTCGATTCTAAACCAGAGAATATCCTGAATTGAAAGGATCCACAAGGATCATCAAGTCCAGTTCCTGACCCTGCACAGGATCACCCAAAGAGTCACATCATGAACTTGGGAGCATTGTCCAAGCACGGGAAAGAATCATTAATAATAGTTATTACTAATAATAATTTAAACATTGAATTGCAAAGTTGCACATCCAAGAGGAGACCAAAGAAATATAAAGTAATCCTCCCTGCTGCTGAAATTCTCTGCAGCTTCAATGAGCTACAGCTGAGAGCAGCTGAGAACTTGGCAAAGACATCTCCAACTACGGCTTAGAGAAATGCAAATGTGCAAAGAAAGGAAAGGGGGGAGAACCAGCCCATGACAAAGTGAATTGTGCTAATTATTTCAGATTATGCTCTTTAAAACATATTTTCGGCTTCTTTCCTCTTACAAGTGCCATTAATCCCAGCTCTACAGCTGAAGTCTAGCAGGATGCTAAATATCCAAAATTCCCTTGCCGCCTTAATAGGCAAGAGTGTTCTTCATTTCTTGTCCTAACCTACTCCAAATGGTTATTATGCATCATTTATCAGTAGTGCATCCTAGCTCAGAGCTGACTACATTTTACTAGCCGCGCAAATTATGCTTCTACACATGTAGGGGGATTTTTTATTTTTTTTTAATCTGTACAGACTACAAATGTGAATGCTGCTCATCCAAAATTCCCTTGGCTAACACACCCATCTGTCCTCCCAGCTTTTACAAATCAGGGGGGGAAAAAAATCCCTTTTTATTACCTAGGAAAGCTATTAGTCTGTTACATTTGATATCCCTGACATTGCTGGAGTCACCAAGGAGGTATAAACATATGCATGAGCACACCCAGGCTCCTGCAGCCTGTCCTCTGCAGGTATCGTGGTTCTGCTCCTGCTAACATGCAAACCCTGGATTTTAATAACACAATTTATTCTCTATTGTAAGCAAAAGCTTAGGAGGGAAAACTTAAAGGGATGAAGGCGCTGCAACGAGGACGGCTCTTGATGTGCCAGAATAAATCACATCAGGGTGCTTGGTAAGCACCAGAAATCTCTTGCCTGGGGTGAATTGTGAGACTTCAGTAGTAAAATGAGGCATTAATAGAGCTCAGCCACACTCCTTTCTTTCCTTTGCCTCCTCACTTCTCAGCAACTTTTTGTGCCGCTGCTCCTTTCAAACACAGCCTTGTTATCGTTTTGAAAGCCCAGGTTTATGGGTTTGTATTTGTTTTCTACTACAGAATGCATCATTTGAGGCTAATAAATTAAACATACGGCAGAAGCAGAGGGAGAAAAATTAGTTACAAGCATCTGCAGCGGTCTCGCAGTTTATTTGTCTCCGAAAGGCGCTGCTGCCATGGAGACAGGATTTCAGAGTTTGCTTCACTCCAGGTTGCTCTGCAGAATCTTAGAACCATAAAATCACTGAGGTTGAAAAGACCTCGAGGATCATCGAGTCCAACCAGGTCCAGCACTAAACCATGACCCTAAATGTCACTGGTTCATGGGTTTTTGAGCGCTTCCAGGGATGGTGAATTCCACCACTTCCCTGGGCAGCCTGTTCCAATGCTTGGCCATCCTTTCAGTGATGAAATTTTCCCTAATATCCCATCTAAACCTCCCCTGGTGCAACTAGAGCTGTTTCCTCTTGCTCTATTACTTTCACCTAGGAGCAGAGCCTGGCCCCTCTGGCTGTACCTTCCTGTCAGGGAGCTGTGGAGAGTGAGAGGATCCCTTCTGAGCCTTCTTTTTTTCCAGGCTGAGCCTCCCCAGCTCCCTTAACCACTCCTGGTGCTCCAGAGCCTTCCCCAGCTCCACTGCCATCTCTCGACATTTTCCACGCCTCAATGACTTTCTTGTAGAGAGGAGACCAAAACTGGAGGTGTGGCCTCAGTAGTGCCCAGCACAGAAGCCCAATCCCTACCCTGGTCCTGCTGATGCAGGCCAGGATTCCCATGGCTGGTATCATGTACCAACAGAACACACCCAACAAGGAGGGAGACAGAGAGAGAAAAGTAGAAAGCAAGAAACAGACCCAACCCCAGGAGAAACCACTCTTGGAGCACCCTCTGAAACCTGAACTTGACTCCTCTATTTTCGGGTGTGCTGGGCAGGAGGCTCAACTTATGGATATATATTTTTAACCATTTCAGCCCTTCTTGAAACCCCTGCAAGGGTTCCAAGCACCCTCTGCCAAGCGTCCAGAGGAGCACCAGCACCTCCTGCAGCCTGGCCCTTCTCTGCTCCGCAGCCCCTGGATCCTCACCCCATCCGAGACACAAGAAGCGCTTGCGGATGATGCGGTTCCGTAACCGGCCCGTCACGGCCATGTAGGACTGCCAGGCCTCGGTCAGCACCCAGCAGAAAGAGGAGAGGAAGAAGAAGTGCAAGAAAGCCGCCACCAGCGTGCAGATCACCTGCAGAGAGGAGGAAAGGAGGACACGTGAGAGGAGAGGCAGGCGGAGAGAGCAGCAGGGAGCAGAGAGGAAGGAGCGGGGAGACGATTCCAAACCAGGCTCTGGAAGGAAAAGTCATGGAGATCAGGACATGGAAATACTGTTTCAGAGGGGGCAGGCTCCTCCAAAAGCTTTGACTTAGCAAAGATCAAAGCCTTGAATTTAAGCACTACGTGGAAATTATCTGCTCTTAAGCATAAGCTTTAGGATAAAGCCATGGTTAACACTTTAGAAGAATTGTGAAATTATAGAATTGTTTGAGTGGGGAGGAACCTTAAAGATCATTTAATCACAACCTCCCCAAAACAGGCAGGGACACCTTCCACTAGAAGTCTGAACACACATCCCATCCTGGTGCTTTCTTGGCTTCAGCAGGATATATTTAATTTCCAAAACATCCAAACTATTGCCATGATCTTTACAAGGCAGGGGGGATGGAGTAGTTAGTAAACAGTGTACTAATCTCAACTCAAAAGGTTTGCAAAGCACCACGTCCCTGGCAGCCCAGCCATGGAAATGAAATCTGAGGAAGGTAATTTGGATGGTGCCCCTGCCAGAACAACAGGGCTGAGTGAAAGAGTTAAGCTGTGAGAGTTGGGTGAAACCGCGGCTGCCAGGGGCTGGGAAAGGACTGCAAACATGAGGGCACAGTTGTCCAAGAGCACATAACTACCAGCAGACAGGACGGGAAAAAAAAGAAAAATAAAAAAGAAAGAAACTCCCCCCTAGATTAGAAAGAATTTCATAATGGTGAGCTCTACTACTTGGTGGGGAAATCTCACAAGGGAAATGCAGGCAGCTTAAGCCATTTAAAATTAAACTGGGGAAAGAACTGGCAAATGCATTATGAAGAACAATCCCAGAGTGCCAGGGAGATGGACTGGAAAGCTGACAAGCTCGTCTTTGTTTTAACTCAGCAAGGCCAAATCTTTCACTGGTGCAAATTGGTGCCGCTCTGTTTCACTCAGCCAGTTTTCCCCCCATCTGGGAGCTGAAAACTGTGAATCAATGTACTCAAGAAGAAAGTGATGGGAAGAAACTCCAATGGCTCCTGAGGAGAAGGGAGAGCAAATAGATTTTAAAAGTGACTATGGATGGAAAAAATATACAGCTTCAGGCATTTGGGTGAGGTTTATAATCAAGAATTTCTTTGCTTTGAGTTATATGGGGAAACATGGACTTGGCTTTACGGTCAATGAACGTTTCTCTTTTTCCTCTTTTTTCAACCACCAGCATCTTTCAAGCCACAGCTCTCATGCAGAGTGGCTTTTATCATGATTTTATCGGATTGCTCTCGATTCATCCACTGGCACCACCCGACGTTATCAGAGGCTGTGAACAAAAGCAAGACCATGTGTTCTCTGAGATAGGAACTGTCTTTTTTTGTTCCAGATTTGCATTTAACACCAAATCCCTCCGTATTCTGTTTAAAAGTGGATTCAGGATGTCAGTTCAGTACAAATAACACAGCTCAATATGGTAATGTCCAGTAATTTTCACATTTTACAAGAATCCTAAAAAAGCTGGGTCCTATCCATCAGCTTACAAACCCTATATGAAACAGCTACAAACAGAGGATGCTTTCTGGAATGGATTTCAAGAGTTTGCTATTTTATAACCCTTTTCTTTTTTGACTGATATCAGGTACAACACTGCTCACACCGCCTTCTTGATTTTGTTTCAAACCAACACAGCTCTTCCTTGTAAAGGGGAGAGAAAAGCATTGCTTTACACAATTTTATACAATTTTACACAGAGATACATTTGGGTTTGTTCTTTTTTTTCTCAAATGAGTAGTTTTGACAGAAAGGGAAGAAGAGAGGAGAGGAAGACAAGAGAAATATGCACATCTCAGCTGGACCAGGATGAACTCATCGCCTCAAATGAACTTGGCCAACTGATAGGCAGGCAAATATTTGCTTCTGCAACCTCTGCTGCAGGTTTTCCCTTCCTTGTGGGGAAAACCAAACATCCCCATGAAGGGCTAAGCACAGGGATGTGATGTCCCAAGATCCAGTAGAGCCTATCAGTCTGTCAAGGCCATTAGCCCTTGTTTTCCTTTAAGAGGAGAAATCTGTTCCCTTCCAGCAGAAGCCTCGGAGACACGGCCACTTCCTGCAGCATCCCTTCCCTTTGTATCCCCAGATTGCTGACTGTAATTTTTTTTTTTAGCCTTTTCCCAGGCCTTTCATCTTCAAAAAGCTTAGCAAATCCAGGCGTGGAATCTCGCCTTTGAGGTTACACGGATGAAAATCCAGGGAGAATCTGACATTTCCAGGGAAGCCAATACCACAGAAACCTCCCAGAGAAGCCGCAATTATAAATCACCAACATTTTAAGGCACTCTATTATCGATAATTGAATGTGAATAAAATCTTAATTTACACTCCTTCGTCTCTCCTCTGTATAGTTTTCTCTCTCTGTTGCCTGCCAGAGACTGTTTACTAGATGGCTGAGAGGAAATCCAAGAATAACCTTTCTATTTCTGGGGTTTCATGCATATGGATGTGCAAAGAGCTAATCTGCCTCCTGCCATCTCTGCCGGGAGCTTTGAATCCCCACCAACAGCTCCAAGAGTCACGGGATAAAAAATCCACCAGGGGGAACCTGGGTTTGTAACTGTGCTCTGGAGGAGGTGGGAGAGGAGGAACACATCCAGCTCCTGTCCTGAGGTGAAGAAGAACCACCAAAGAGGAGGTCCAGCCATGGTTGGTTCTGCTGAGCATACCTCAGTGCTTCATCCCATGGAAAGAAGCTCCCAGCACGTTTGGTGTGGCAGAAAACACAACCAAGGAAAGCAGGGGCTTGGGTCTTCCTCTCTCCAGCTCTTGCCAAGCATGGAAGATGACTCTGCTTTGGGAAGGCACTTTGCGGCAGGAGCAGAGCTGGCTGCTTGTTTCCACGCTTCTCTGCACACACAGGGCTCCAGCAGCTGGAAAGTTTTTCCTAAAACAACCTAACCCAAAGGGCCTTCCACAGAAATGAATCCCTGATTCACTAAATCCTTCAGCTTCTCTGCAGGAATCATAAAATCATGGAATGGCTTGAGTTTTGGGAGGAACCTGAAAAACCATCTCATTCCAAACCCCTGCCATGGGCAGGAAGATTTTCTCCGTGCTCAAAGCTCTGTCCAACCTTGCCTTGAACACTTCCAGTGTTGGGGCACCCACAATTTCTCTGGGCAACCTGTTCCAGTGCCTCACCGCCCTCAGAGGGAAGATTTTATTCCTGATATGCTTCTAAAAGTGACACCACACTCATGCTGCCAAAGCAGGGGCTCAAAACACCCAGCTGGTCACTGGTTCCTGTTAAGCAATAACTAATTTTTCACTTCTGATTGTGATTTTGGCAGCAGAAAGAGTGAAGGAGGCGTCTTGATTCACGTTTTTTGGCTCAACAGAGCTATGATGGTCAGAGCATTTGGGAAGAGGGGAAAATTTACAAGAGGAAAATACTAATGGTGAGCTGTGATTTGTCATGCCAGACATCAACAAGGAACCTGAAAGTGCTTGAGCTGGAAAAAAATCATGAAGGCAACACACGCCTCTCCAGCTGGGTCTGTGGGAAGAGAGCAACCAGTGCTCATGGCTTGGAAAACCACACTGGGTCTTGCCTGGGCTGCTGGAGTCACTCTGGGATCTGCTCCGAGTCCCTCGAGGCCCTGCAGTGCTCACGGTGCATCTGGCAATGCTTCCCATCCCCAAAAAAAAGGTTGGACAGTTTTGTGCCTGTGTTCATTAACATCTGCCAAGTACTTTCAGCTCAGAGTATAAAAACTGCCGGAGAAATAAATGTAAAGCTGAGAGGTTGTTTGTTTGGGGTTTTTTTTTAAAGCCTTTTCTCAATCTGTCTTTGTAATTTTTTTGAAAATAAAATGGTTAAAGCCTCGCAAATCACCACACTTCTTCACCGTGCCATGTGCCAGCTACTCTAGGCAGATATTCAAAAATATCACATTGGTTTTAATCAAAGCCCCGAGGATGCTGACAAATTATCAAAGAGAGAGCGAGAGAGAAAATTGAAATCTGCCATTTAGCCGTGTCTTTGACATGTCGCTAATTAACAGATGGAGGAAAAATGAGGAAGCGCTGCCTGAATGGATCATTTCAGTGCTAAATCAGGGGGAAAGCAAACAAATAAACAAAGCCCCAGTGGATCCCTTACCTTATTCCGGGTCTGGGTCTGTCCGATGAGGATGAGGGCGTTGGAGGAGATGATGGAGAGGCAGAAGTTGATGAGGATGACAGAGCGCTCCGAGCGGATGTACCTGCAGCGAGAGAAGAGGGGAGGGAGACCCACCCTGTCACAGCTTGCCCTGGGTGACCTCTGGAAAGCAGCAATCCAGGCCAGGCTCTACAGAATTGCCAATTTCCTGAAGATTTTATGTGCTGGACAGACAAGAACGAGGGGGGAAGGGAGGGGGAGAAAATGCCTCCATCATCCCCATCAATGCTGGAGTTAGGAGCCAACAAACGAGGGGCCAGCCTAGTCTGAGCCCCTCCTAAAAACAATAGAGTGCTGCAAATCTTCTTCAGCTCTGCCTACTTGAAACAGGGGCTTTAAAAGGAGCTTGAAAGAAAACAAACAGGCAACACACGGAAAAGATTCCCAACCAAGAGCCACAGGCATGCTGGCGATGGAAGCAGATTACAAACACATGCACCTTGACAACAAAGTGTGTGTGATTCAGCATTCCACTTCCTTCAGCCTAACAACCCCTCCTGGGGTGAGAAGCATTGAGAAGCATTTCTGGCTTTTATTTTATCTTTTAAAATCTTTTTTCTTTTGTTTTTTTTTTTGTACCACTTCTCCAAACTAGGCCAAATATGTAACTGCAGCTGTGGGTTTGGGACATCAGGGACAGCAGTTTGGGAGCTGTTGCCTTCAGCACCTTGCAGGAGCCAACTATTTGTCATTTCTGATTTGCAGCACAGCACCAGGCTCACTGCCGAGGTAAGTGCACCACAATTAATTCAAACCACTGGCCAGGGAGGGAAGTTTCTTTGAAGGCACTTTTATGTA
The DNA here is from genome assembly GCF_901933205.1 of Camarhynchus parvulus. Lineage (NCBI taxonomy): Eukaryota > Metazoa > Chordata > Aves > Passeriformes > Thraupidae > Camarhynchus > Camarhynchus parvulus. The sequence goes on along the minus strand of NC_044572.1, from coordinate 149,565,704 downwards.
CCCGATAAAACGGAAAGGGAACTGCAAAGGTGCAAGTCCTCAAGGACTGACTCAAGATCTGTGACCACACCAATGTTCACACACGTGAATTATCTCAAAGATGCTGCAAGTGCCCTGCCTGAATGCCAGATGAGTGAAGAGGAGATGCTGATGCTTATATAAATTAGAAACAGATGTATTAATCAACCAGCTCATCCCTGGAGGCTAATGCAGGATTATTTCCTATATTCCAGCACATCAACTATTTATGTTGGGAATTTAATTTCATTAATTAATTTTAGTCAGAGTGAGTTGGTCGTGCCTTGGCTGCAGAGTTTTGAATTTCTGATGAGGAGGGCAGGATGGGTTTGCTGCATATGTGTGTGTTCTGCCAAGGGTAAATCTGTGCTTTAGACCTAATGAAGGCTGTAAAACTTTGATTTTTCAACTTCCCCTTGAGCAGCACCTTCAGACAAACATGTATGGTGAAGATATGCTTTCCTGGATGCAAAAAAAAAAAAAAAAAAAAAGGTAGCATGAACTCCTACTTAATCTGTTGGAAATCTGGTTTATAGGAAGTTCTCCCTGGAAGTTCTCCCTGAAGCACTCCCAGCCCCAGAACAGGCTGCAAAATGTAGGATCCCTCCTCAACAAGAAACTGGGTTGACAGGCTGCAAAATGAGCTTCTGGTTCCTTCCACAGCCAAGCTGAGCCCAAATTTCCTGATTTCACTGGGCTCCATACGGTGCTGGGCACCACCTGAACCCTGCTCCATTTGTGACTGGAGACCTCAATCTTTTCATGCTTTGACTGTGTGAAGTAAAACCTCAAATCTCCAGTCAGGAGCTTCTATGGGGCAGAAACAGAGATTTGGACTCTGTCCTGGTGGGAAGGAGATGTAATAAATCTGTGTAGCAGCACGATGATCCCACTGCTATTAGCATTAACTTCTGAAGTCTCCACTGGTCAGAAAAAGGTAAGAAATGAGTTGACCATTAATCTGCATTTTATTGTAAGGGGAGATAATCCAGCTGTCCTAAGACTTTTTCCCCCTTAAGCCCCCATAAATCAACTCTCCTTTTTCCCTGCTTCCTGTCACATCCTGACAATTTATCTTGTTCTTCAGATCCCTGAACCTCCAAAGAACAAGATGTGGGTTGGCAATGAAAAGAATCAGAATAATTTAGATTGGGGGAAAAAAAATCTCTCAAGTTCCCAGTCCAATCCTATGCCCAAAAAAAGGACTGATTTCAAAGTCAGATCAGGTTTCTCAGGGTCTCATCTGACTGAGATTTGAAAATCACCAGGAACAGAAATGCTACCACCTCTCTTGGCTGACTTATTACAGCACTAAACTGCTTAACTTAACTGCTCTCCTGGTGAAGGATTATTTTGCTTTATATCCAGCTGGGTCTTTTCCTGCTGCAGCTGGTGCCTCTAGACCTTTCCCTACCTCTGCAAGTTGTTTGGCTTTTCCATGACTGCTCTTTAACAGCCTCCTCTTCTCCAAGTTTGTTCCCTTTGCCTCCTTGGGCATTCTCCAGCTCCCTCAGCATCCACTGGACTTGCTGGGATGTGCTGGTATCTCCGCTATTGGGGGGATCCAACACTGGGCACCTTTCCCAGGAATGGCCTCAGGAGTGTCCAGGTTGTTAAAGAAGACATTAAACAATGTTGGCCACTCTACCAACCCTGACCAGCTCTTGATTAGCCTCAAACCTTTGACCACCACCCTCAAATCCTGCGGGAATTTCATCCAGATATAAAGCCACCAATCCAGTGCATAATTCCATGATCTGGATACAAAAATGCATTTGGACACTCTGTTAATGGCCTCGGTAATGTCAAAATCCACACCAGCTCCTTTTCCCCACTGTCCATATAAGCAGTCATCCCATCCCAAAAGGAAATCAGGGCAGCCAGGCACAACCTGTCCTCCACAAATCCTCACTGTCTATTCCCAATCACTTCCCTGTCCATCATTTTGCCTGGAAATAACCTTTAGAGCTACTTGCTCTTTAATCATCCCAGGGGCCGTGTAGGCTGACTGGTCAGTTGTTCTCTGGATCCTCCTCCTTGCCCTTTCTAAAGGTGGGGGTAACATTTGCCTTCTTCCAGCCTTCAGGAAGCCCCCCAGGTGACAGAGAGTGGCTCCACAGTCACACCAAACATCTCCCTCAATGCATCCCACGGATCTGCAAACACCCAGATACCTTAAACAGTCCTTGTCTCTCTTTTTCTTGGCAGTGGGGAGCATTTTCTCCCCTGGATTCTGCCTCTGTGGAGGAATTTGTATGCCTGGGAGACAGCCTTGCCAGAAGAACATGGCAAAAAGGCACTGGGCACCTTCACCTTTTCAACTTCCTTATCCACTAGGCTGCTTGTCCCACTCAACACCATTTCCTGGGAAATCCTTTGATGCTGACGTACCTCCAGAACCCACTCCTGATGCCTTTCACATCCCTGACCACTTTCAAACTCAACTGAGCTCGGACCATTCTAATTCAATCCTGCATTCCTGGGCAATTCTTCCAGAGTCCTCCTTGTTAGCCTGACCTGGATTCCAAACATTTCCTTGTTAAGTTTCTGCTCAGTCAGAATGCTAAGAAGACCTCCTGCCACGCTTGCTTTTTTTTTCCTTCCATTTCCTCTTCTCCAGCACAGGATGCTCCACAGAAAGAAATCACCATTCCCCTCCAGACCCTCTGGCCAAAGAAGTCAGGAATTTGTATCAGAGGGGGAAGAAAAACAGACAACTTGATGGGTTTTGCCCACAAAAACACATCTGCAGCAAAGACAGAGCTACTCCAGGGTGCTGCCTTGCTACCACTCTACTGATACATGGATTCTGTCTACTAATCAAAATATGCTGTACTCAGCCACAAAACTGGGGGAAACTCACTGCTAATTTAGGGAACTTCTTCTCCAGCCTACAATCACAGAACATCCTGAGTAGGAAGGGAAGTAGGATCAGCAAGCCCAACTCCTGATCCTGCACAGGAGCAGGACTGCAACAATCCCACCCTGTGCCTGTGAGTGTCTCTAAACACTCCTTGAGCTCTGGCATATTTGGTGCTGTGACCATTCCCAGGGGAGCCTTTTTCAGTGCTAAACCACCCTCTGAATTAAGGAATATTTCCTGATACCCAACCCTCCTGGCACAGCTCCAGCCATTCCCTCAGGTCCTGTCACTGGTCACTAGTGAGGATCCCCACATGCTGTGTGAAGCCCTACACCAGCTGAAACAGATGGAAAAGGTGGGAAAAGCCCACAGTCTGTTTCTCTGCCCCCATTAGACTCCTCTCCTCTCCACAAACACTGAGTCACCGCTGCTTTCTCACCATGTGTACACACATCCCTCTCCACACTGCCACTTACTCATCCCTGCCACCTCCCACCAGGACCAGGAGTGCCTCAGCATCCCCAGCACAGGCAGAGCTCCTGGGTTTAAAGCAAGCCTTAACAGCCCCTCGAGAGCTCACTGACAGCCACTCAATCCTCAGGAGTGAGAAAAGCTGGGGCTGTTCTCTTGCAGTGATGCAGCGCTCACCCAGCTGCTGCCAGGGACAGAGCTCTGCCCTGCCCCACATGCTGATGGGCTGGTGGATGAGCTGCTCAATAGCAGGGATCGATCCCATGCTATGGAAAGGTCACTGACTCCAGAGGATGGAGAGCTGCAATGAGTTCAGGGATGGAAAACACACGGGGGCACTCCTGAAATGCCAGTGTGTCAAGGAGCTGCTTGAAAAGAGGCGTCATTTCACCTGCTCTGACCCCTGAGTGGTTGGGCTTTCTCCCCAGTTTTTCATTTCTACACCAGTTTTCAATTTTTTCCCACACGGGTGCTGGAGCACGTGGCCCACACACAGATTGTGCCTCCAGCTGTGACCCAGGACAGGCAGTGCAGAGACAGAACAAGGTCACTGCACTTCTGTGGCCCACTGTGTCACTGACCCCTCTGTCGAGCCTGCTAATAAGACCAGAGATGCACCATCTGCAGCAGGGATTTTTTGCAGCCATCTGTCTGCTGGGAACTGGAGTGAGGCCACCAACAGGCCACCAACAGCCCTCAAACAGAAACAACTTCCAGTTTCCAACAGGGCTGTGCCAAGTTGGCCGTGTCTGAAGTGATCACTTGCCTCAAAAGAAGCTCGTGCCATTCATGCTAGTGGCTGAGTAGGTGCCACCAAGGAGCAGCCTTTATTTGGGGATTTTGAATGGGGAGTGGAGGGGAAATTCATTTCCTCCCAGATATGTAGCCTGAAGCTGGGATCACCTCCCTGTTGCTTTTGCGGCTCTTTTCCTTCACTGTGTTCCTCTCCCTCTTTCTCGCCCTCCCTTCTTTTCTGGTTCCCATTTACACAAACAAACCCTAGCTGGGCAAAATTCTGGGAAAGCTTCCAGATTGTCAGCCTGAGCGAGCTTATTCATCAGAAGTGTTTCATACTCAAGCTGGGTCTATGGATGCATGCTCCAGATGCCTTTGTCCAGAGTTCTGAATGGTAAATTTTCTGGCCAAAGCTCCACAAAACAGCTGAGCTCTGGTGAGTGCTCTCCACACAAGATCAGGCAGCCAGGACATGAGGAGTTTCTCTCCAGCTCAGTGGAAAAGAACCACTTTGATGCTGCTCCTGTGTTTTGGAGACAATAATACCGCTGATTTCATTTCTAAGCACTCCTCCAGCTGCTGTCTATCAGAATATACAACATATAGGGCAAAACAAAGTGGGAGCCAGGAGATAATGTTGAATACAAAGTTCCTGAGGCCATTAATAGGAAAGCACATTCACGTCCAGCAGCTATGCCTAAAATAAAAAGGACACACAGAGCGCTCAGGGCTCAGCCACGGGAATGCTGTGAAGTTTGGAAAACATGAAAACATGATCTACAGAGAAGAAATGGAACAAACTCAGCGCACCAAAGAGAAATTCTAGAGATCATTCATTCATGCTTTACAAATATTTACACAGAGAGGCTCAGGATAGAGAGCCCTTCAATCAAGATATAGCTGGTCTCAGGATCACTTGGAAATGCATGTCCATCCTTGGCTAGCTCAGAAATACCCATTCAAGCCTCCCTTAAATGTGTCCTCCCATTCCTGCTGATCGTTTTGGCCATAGGCATAAGGCAAAGAGTGGAATGAGAAATTAAACAGAAGATATTTGAAACAGGTCAGGCAATTTACTGTCCTCAATAACAGTAAATATTGGAAGGGTAGGGGGGGAGCACAGTCCTGGAAAAAAATACATCATGTTATTCCAAATGGCTCTGGCATGCTCCAAACTGATTCAGCCTCATGTCTGAGCTTGGGCTTCAGATCCTGACCCTGTTTCTGATAGGAAAGAGAGGGTGAGGCTCGAACGCTTGCTCTTTAATCTTCTAGCCTAACTTTCCACTTGATCCTGACACCAGTGACCCCAGTAAGTCACCTACCGGCGCTGCTCAGTGCCGCCCAGCCTGAGGAAAAGCAGGAGAGGACAAGGACTTGAGCACATCCAATGATACCCCAGGCACGGAAAAACCTGAGTTCTAGATAAACGTTATCATGATCAGTCTTCAGCTGCCAAAATTAACCAGCCACTATGCACTGTCACAGTATCAACAAAAAAAAAAGATGCATTTTTTTTGCTCAGTTTTTACTCTCTTGTTTCTTTCCTCTATCAAAGCGCAGGAAAAAGTTATCTCAGTTCAACCTCTAAATGGAATTTACCTTTTCCTTCCTGCTGAGAAGAAGCACTGCACAAAATAAGAGCCTCACACTGATCCCTTCTCCCAAAAGGATCACCAATAATACCCAACTGTACTCCCTGCAGCCACTCCATTTGGATTTCACAGACATTCACCTGGTTCTGATTTGTCTTTGCTTGGCCTTGAGCCATGTGTTTGCCATGGATTTAGGAGAGACATGGATCTCACAGGATAAACTCAGACCTTGTTCAAGGCAATACAGGGAGAAAATCCCTTGCACACCTCGGGTCCTCCAGCTTAGAGTCACCAGAATGTATCTAACAGGGGCATGGGCCAATTGTTCATTAAAGCTTTGCTTCGAAATCCCTTCAGCCTCCATAAATGACACAATTTTAGGTTCCACCCGACCTGTGTACAGGAGCTGTCAGCAATGGGATGTACTGAGGGATCCCATATGCACCTGAAGCTGAAGGCAAAAAAGTAACTAAAAGTTTGAGGAGTTATTTAGATGATTTAAGGTTTAACATCCTTAAGCTCCTGAAAAGTTCTGCCAGTTCTTCAGGCCAGATGTTTTTCATGGCAGGTCACGGAGGTTTGGATGTTCCCAAAGAACTCCCTTGCAGCAGCATCTGCCTGCCAAGAGGCCGTGCGTGTCCACCTCGCCTCTGACAAGGTTTCCTGGGGTACACAAAAGGCATCGAAACCAGCACGAGGCTTTTGGAAACGGAACAATGTCCCTACATGAGGGCACGGCACTAATTTCACTCTGCTAATTTCTCTGGCACTGAAAGGAGAGAATAATGCCAGCTAAGCCACCAGGATGACTTTCTGCAGGGCCCACTCATTCCCAAACAGTTCCTCCTCAAGCACCAGGCACCCAAAATCACAGAGCAAACATTCCAGGATCCGTGTAGGTCAAAAAGACAATTATTTTCCCCAAAAAGAAGAGAATGAAAGCCATACCTCCAAACAGAGACATAAATGATAATCAACAGCAAAAGTGTCAGCGAGGATACTCCACAGCCTACAATTAACGTGACAGAAGGGACCAGCACCTTTTCCATGTTCTGAAAGAGAGAAAGTGAGACATTAAAAGATAAGTTCAGCCAGTTCTACCATGAAAATTCCATGGCAAGAACTTTCCTGTTTGTTGGTGTGTCCACTCAGCTGACCTTCACATCACACTGTGAATACAAACAAACAGGGAAGGAGACCAGGATCTGTTTCTGCCTGACCCAGCCTTTTTTTTTTTTCTTGGACCTGATTCTGCTCCCACAAACCAGTGTCAAGCATAAGCAACAATTCTGACATCCATGGAAGGCAGGCATGTGAAAGGTGTTATGAGAGGAGGATCACGCTCTTCATATCCAGTGTGAAAGTGGGAAGATAATTAATGAAGCAATAACAGAACAATTACAAACGAGCTCTTCTGGGATGGCGGTGATGAAGGGTGGAGGATTAAAAGAAGGTGAAAATTTTCCACCAACCACAAACATTCATCTGGAAAAGGATGAAATGAAGCAAGGGAAAAAAAAACCAAGATGTGTATCCTCCCCAGGGATCCACCATCCATCAATTCACTGCTCTTACACCACTGCACAAAGCATTTTTTCATAGAAGGGGATCACACAGGCTGGAAAACCTGCTGTGGAATGGCTCTTTTTTCTGACTGAATACAAAAGAACATCAGCTCTTGCAATATAAAGAGCAAACACACGCGGTAACCTCTCTAATGGAGTTCTCTGCATCCTGTGACTGTAACTGCCCAACATCTGCCACACTGATATCACTGAACTCGCCCTGTCCTCAGCGAGGAGCTCAATCCCACTTGGCTTTCTCTGCTGCAGGCATTTTTTTTCCCCCCTGGCACGTTTCTTATTTCCACACCAGTGATCTCTGCTGGCAGGAAGGCAGAGAGAGGCCGAGCCCCACGCAGAACAGACACCCAAAACCCCTCTGTTTGGGGTCACACTGTTTCCAGAGGACAGGGAGCCCAGTCAAGGTTTGTCATTACATTGGCACAGCCCCAGCACCTCGCACTTCACTCACGGAGATGAGATGGCTTCTGACACAGCAAGGGCTTAGCACAGGAGATAAAATTAAAAAAAAGAAAAGTAAATTATGCATGAATTTGGGAATGAAACAGGCAGTACTCTAAGGATTTGACTACACCGTTTTTTTGGCAGGCACGAGGCTGCTCAGCCTGAACCTCCAGACAGAGGGATGCCATGGAGCTGAGGCTACAGAAGCTCTGCTCCAGGCTACTGAGCCTTCAGGCTCAGTACATCAGGCAGGGCTCAGTGCTGGGTTTAAATGGAGCCTGGCCAGCTCAGCACATGGCCAAACCAAACCTGTGTCCACTTACTCGATGCCCACAGCGCCTACAGGGTTACTCCACAAAAAGAGATGAACGACCCACATACGCAGAGGTCAGAGCTGAATTGTCCCTGAATTTTTGAGGGCTTGGGAAAATCCTCCTTATTTGCTTATTTTGAGCAAGGACACCTCTCACAGCTGAGGGGAATTAATGAGGAACAGAACTTTCACAACTCCACTGCAAGGAACCCCTCAGCAGCTGTTGGGAAGGATGGAACAAGAACTTCCAAAATTTAGTGACACACTGTAGAAGTCTAGAAAATAAGGGGATTAATGTGAATGTCTCAAACATGGATGGTCATAGAGCCAACCAAGAATTGCTGGTAATAACGCACTGTGAGCAAGAACAAGGTGTGGCTGGAGAAGGGGCCATGCACAGGTAGGGCAGCACTTTTCTGGGAGAAAAATCCTTGCTCTGGCACCTGGAGATCAGCACAACTCAGCACTGTGCAGGCACAGGAATAAGGCTGAGAATTGGGCATGGACTATAGGATGGATCAAGACCATCCCAGATCCCTGAAGGCTCCAACCCACTTCCAGAAATGTCTAGAAGAACAGATAACTGATTTGCATGGAAAGAGAGAGACTTATCTCCAAAGCAGAGAAAACTGGCCTATATAAAGGTACTCCCAGGGCTCATGGGCACCCCAAGGACCCTGGACACCCCATCAGCTGGATCAACACTGGAGCCAGCACTGGTGATTTCTCTTTTTCTCTTTCCTTGTTTCTCCTTTGTTTCTCTCTCCTCCTCTTTAATCCATCTCCTTTTTCCCTTCTAATCTACCCCTTTATCCAAAACCCACTGCCATGTGCTGGCACCAGATCAGGGACTAACATAAAAATTTCCATCTGTAATTCACTTAGAAAACTTGGGAACCCTCTGACTTCTGCCATTCCTTTTGACCAAAAATTTTGGGTGCTTCCCTTCCCTTAAGGGTGGGATGTCTCACACAGTCAATGGCTTGAGTACCCAGCTGGCACCAATAGGAGAACAAGTGGTCTGAGGGATCTTCACTGGGTGCAGAACAGCTACAGACAAGAAACCTGAGCCTCATCAATCCCTCCTGCATTTTCCTCTGCTTTGAGATTCCCAAAATGCTCATGAGAGAGATGTTTCAGCTCTCCTGTGGATTCTTTCCCTAAACCTTTACAGACACTTGGGTCACTGTGATTTTTTTACATCAACTCCTCTGCCTGTGCTCCCATCCTGAGAATTTACTCCTGCCAAATCTTCATGCAAGGTTAGAAGCATGTTTTTGGGAACGAGGTAAACATAAATTTCAATGAAAATATCAACGCTTTGATTTTGTCTTCCATCAAACAAAATTGAATTTGGACATCATCCAGGCAGGGTGAGTGCTGATATCGCATCTTTTGCTCCTTATAAATTGAAATGTGGAAAGGACTCTGATTTAGTCAGGTAGGGTGTGGCAGAGATGGATGCAACGTCCTGTAGGAAGTCACAGCTCTGTTTGTCCCCCCTGCAGAATCCTGGTGGACAACAGCCCTGTCCCAGTGCAGAGTGCAAGGCTGTGATAAAATCACTGTGGAACACAAGACACCCAGCCATGGATGGCTCCTTGCTCGCTCCCTCCAAGCTCTTTTCCAAGCCTTTCCCTCTCCCTGCTCCCCCCTTACGGCAATCTGAGTTCACATTGCACAAATGGTGGCCTGGGATGAGCATCAATTGTGACATTTGATTTAAGTAGGTCTCATTTCACTGACTTTTCATGGGTAACTGGATAAAAGTGGGGGAGGAGCTCCATTAAAGCAAAGAAAGCCCGACATGTAACTCATTCCTGAACCATCAAGGGAATGGAGTTTGGTTTTTAAGAGATGAGCAGGCTGCATCCCTAAATCCCAACACTGCAACCCCAGCTGCTCTCCCTTCCACATCCTCCCTCCAAAGAGATCCTTCCACCTCAAAAGACCTCAAGTTCTCTCACTGCCTTCCCCATCCACTGTCCCACATCATCCATAACCCTCTCCTAGACCCTGAAGCTAATTAAGGATCTTCCACGTGTACTGGATCATTCCTAGCTCAGATGTTTGCTCCTACACAAGGCATTACACAAATAACGAATGGCCAAGCTTGAACCGGGTTTTAGGATGATAACTGATCTCCATCTGCAGCCCATCCCACAGGAAAGACTCTGATCTGCACCTCCTTCTTTGTCCTACAAATTTTCATAAACCCCATATTTAGAAGAAAAGCTTTTGCTGAAGACACGCGCTGAAGCTCATCCCTTCACTCTACAGGAAAGGAAGGATTGGTCCAGCCCTGATGGGATTTTTGTTGGCATCAAGAAGGGGGATAACCACAAAAATCATTGGCTGCAGGAAGAAGAGGAGCTTGTTCCTTTGGGAATATTCAAATAATTAAGGTTGGAAAAGACCTTTAAGATCAGCAAGTCCAACTATCAACTCAACACCACCACCATGTTCACCACTAAGCCATGTCCTCCCTCAAGTGCCACATCCATGTCTTTTAATCACTTCCAGGGATAGTGACTCTGCTATTTCATTGTTTCAATTCTTTACCACCTTTTCCATGAAGAAATTGTTCCTAATATGCAATCTAAACCTCCCCTGGTGACACTTGAAGCCATTTACTGTTATCCTAAGCAAGTCCTAAAGACTTCAGCCCCAATATCTTAGTATTCTGCTTTCTTCCTTCATTATTAAGGTTTCTTTGTCCTCCCCGCCTTCTTTCTCTATTCACCAATCTTCTGTTCAGCAAACAAATCATCATTTGTTTTATTTTTTCTGACTAATTAAACCCCCTGACAGAAGGTGATCAGATGCTGCAGGATCTGAGCCTTGTGAGGGAAATTTCCTTAAAGAAGGAAAAATGGGAAAATCAAAGTTGGTTTAAAAAATAAAGAAGCTACCAACAGAAAAATGTGAAAGTAAGAGAAGGAACAGTCCAGTGGGATTTTCACAGCATCAGAGCTGAGGGAAAACTGGTTATTTGCAGAAGAAAAAACTGATATTTGCAGGCCAGGAATAGGATCCCTACCTGCCTGGACTGGACGTGGTTCCAGAGAGGAACTGCTGAGAGGGACCATCCAAAAACCCCCTGAAACACAGAAAAAGCTGCGCCTGTTTGGAACGGAAAATAAAACTTTTCCCTGGGCCAGTTGGGAACAGAGCAGGTCGTTCTGAGTCGCAAGGGCTGCGATTCTGTCACCAGGCATGACAGGGGAGGAGGGAGGCAATCAATGACATCAGCCAGGATGGAAATAACGAGCGCTGCTGCCTGGGGCCACTCGCTGTCCTGCCACCTCATCGCTCTGCCTGGCAGGGCAGGACACTCCTCTTTCCCTTTACAATTTCACCTTGCTTCCTTCTTTTTCCTTCTCTTCCTTTCTCCTTAATTTTTGCTCTCCTTTGTCTTCTCTGCCTCCTTTCCTTTGGCTATTTCCCACGGCATATTCCACCTTTTCTTCTTGCTCTTAATGCATTTTTTCGGCTCTCCCCCTTTCAAATTCTCTGCATTTCTCCCCTCTCCTTCTCTGGCTTTCTGCAGAACGCTGTGAAAAGCAACTCGATTTGAGTTGTGCTTTTTCCATTACCCTGCTCTGGCTCCAGGGTCAAACAGGCTCCAATTAGAACAAAGTATTTCTTAATGCTGTGCAGTTTGCCCCAGACCTTACAACCAAGCTGTTCTTTCTGCTTTTCCCATCCTTTATTCCAAGAAAGGCTTGAGCAAAGTCTTTATAGGCACAACATCACACCAATAAAATCACCGAAAAATTAAACCATTTATTCTGCTCTGAAATTAAACACAGGCACACGAGTTTGGAATTGGGGGGGGTTGGGATTTGTTTGGTTTTAGAAACGTGTTTGCTATTCATAATAGCTGCCTTGAGCCTGACTTCCTGCACATTTGAAATTAAAGATTCATGAAGTCAGAGAATTGCAGGAGCTCCAGTTGCAAGGGACATCTCCAGCTTTACAACCCAATTTGCTGCTTGGAGCAAGACCAGCACTAACATCAGGTGAGGCTGGTGATGGCTTTGTCTGGATTTGGGAATTCTCCAAGATGGAGAGCTCCCATCTCACAGATGCCCATTCCAGAGCCACAAGTCCCTACTGGCGACAGAGTTTTTCCTGAGGTCGCACAAGGGGAGGTTTAGATTGGCTATCAGGACATTTTTTTTTCACTGAAAAGCAGTGGAACAGGCTGCTCAGGGAAGCGGTGGAACCTGCATCCCAGGAAGTGTGAAGGAAATGTCTGGATATTGCACTTAGGGATGTGGTTTAGCTGTGAACGTGGCATTACCAGGTTGGACTTGACTGTCTCGGAGATTTTTTCTCAACTTAAATTATTCCACGCACCTCCCGAGCTACAGTTTGTCTTTTCCCCCTTGTTAAACCACCAGGCACAAGCCAGAGGAATTTGGTTTTATAATTTTTGTAACTGTCCCACAGGCTGTGACCAGAGTGCCCTTTACATCTTTGCAAGACCGAGCATGTCCCCCTCTGTCCCCTCACAGGTCACAAGCTCAAAGCAACCAGGCTCATTCCACTCTCCTGACACAGACCTGGACTAGCTGGGTGGGATTTATTCCAAGAATTGCACAGGAATGGTTTTGCTGTGCCACTGGCCCAAAGGCTTTTTATGACTCCTGCGAAATTTTTTTTAAAGCCACACTGTATTGATTTCACTGCTGGTTGGACAACTCTTGTCAAAGCAGGGAGAGAGGTGTCAAAATTGCTGGAAAATAATGCTTTTAGCAGGGCTTACAGAAGCAAACAGCTTCCAGAACAAAAGGTGTGTGTCAGTGCTGGAGAAAACAACTCAGGAGGGTTGAATGACCAAGAGGTGAATGTGCTCTTGTCAGCTGCCAAAAAACCACTGATTTTTCATTCCCCAATTCAGTCAGATTCAGGATTTCTCATCCAGGCTCAGGCCCTGTGGATATCACATTTATACTTTGTTGGGATGGGAAATTTCCATGTGCCCTGGGCCTGCTCAAGGGAAGGCTCAGTTTTCTCTCCCTGGACCAGCAATTTCCTGCAGCGATTGCAAGACAGGGAGAGAGGGAGAGCAGCTCCTGGTGGATGTCAGGATTGGGCCAGGGGTGAAAGGAGATTTTTTGGTGGGTCAGCCTTGTCAGATGTCTACAGGGTTCACTCAACTCAAAGCAGATGTGCAGCGAGAAAGGACCAAAAAATTCCTTTTTTTCCACAGAATCACAGAATAGTTTGGGTTGGAAGGCACCTTTGAAATCATCTAATTCCAACTCCCTGCATGGACAGGGACGCTTTTCACTATCTCAGGTTGTTCCAAGTCCCATCCAGCCTGGCCTTGAACACTTCCAGGGATGGGGCAACCACAGAATTCCTGTACAGCATGTGCCAGGGTCTCACTACCCTTACAGGAAAAAGGTCTTTCCCAATATTTAATATAATTCCACCCTCTTTCAGTTTAAGCCATTCGCCCCTCATTCTTTCACTCCATTGCAGCAATGGGAGTGCCCAACAATCCAAAATACAGTCCCATACTGGCAACTAAAATTAACCCTATCCTGAATTAAACCTGTAAAAAAGTCTTTCTCCACCTTTCCTATAACACTTCACATATTGAAAAATCAAAATAAGGTCTCCCCAGAGCCGCCTCTTCTCCATCATTTAACCTGAGAGGGTTGAGAAGGGCTTTGAGGTCCCTGCATGAAGGTCACTTAGAGGCATCATTAATAAATCATCTTTTCACACCTTCTTTCTGGCAGATGTGACACCTTCCCAGCTCAGCCCCTGCCACTGCGAGCCAGGTCCAGAGGATTTCCACCTCGTTTTGCTTCTCCCCTATCAAAACCACAGACTTCCCATGTCAAAGATAATAGTTACCCATTATCAGGAACACATTTGTGGAGCTTAGGGCCACTTTTATGTTATTTGGCCAGTCAAACAGGCAATTCTGTGTAATTACAGCACACAAAAATCACCCAGAGAGATGTCTTAACACGCTACTATTTATTAACAATCACTAACTCTTCAGTGGGTATTGAGTCCTCTCACAAGATACAACGTGAAAATTTGCTTTTAGTAAACAGCTTTGAAGAAGTTTTCAGGGCAGAGGAGTGGTCACTCAGCCTCTCCTTAATGGGAATTGTCAGGATAATTTCCTCCAGGCTGGCAGGGGATTATAGGAGTTAACAGTGGGATCATGTACCTGCCAGTCAGCAATGCTCACTGCCAGGCTGGAACTCCCAGGCTGCTCTCCCAGAGCCTCAATGTCCAGTCCTGATGTCAAGGATGCATGGATCAGGTCCATATCAATGCTGAGGAGCTCTCTCCTCCTGACCAGACAGCTGCTCCCAAATGGTTTCACCGCCATTCTTTAAAACAAAGTTTTATTAGCTTTATTTGTCTCTTTCCCACTGCACCCCGTTCAGCCAAGCTACTGAAATCCTGGTTTTGTGGAGCTCTGATGAAGATCCTTGAGTGACCCTGCATCCCTCTGCCAGCTGTGGCTTGGGAAGCAGAGCGAGGAGCTGGGGACACCAAGGAGGAGAGTGGGGTCTACTCCCAGCTCGCCCACAGGTCAGCTGTGGACTCACAGCTCCATCACTTAAGCCAATCTTTTCAAAGGCCTCTCAGCTGATCTGATTTAGGTGGCAAACACTGGCTTTATCTTCTTGGCGGCCTATTCTGATCCCCTGGACATGGAAGGGAATAATACTGCCCCTCCATCTCTCTTCCAAAGCTTAATTCAGTTTAGATCCCTGCTGTGTGCAAACGCCTCAGGGGGGTTTCCTAGGGCTGTGTCACAACAATCAAGCACAAGCACCTTATTCTCTGCTGTGCATGAACTTTGGGAAGGATGGAGGAGAGACAGGAGAGAGCTTTTGGCTTAACTGTTTGCGAGCTGGTCAGATGGCATGGCTGGTTTTTAAACCTTTGCTTTTCATGCATATGGAAAAATCTTTCTGTTCCAGCCTTTCCCTTTAAAGCACAGAGAAGAGAAAATAAAACCATTTTCCACAATGAAGCTGGCAATAATGAAAATGGCCAATTCCTCCACAGGCAGGAGCTTTTTGCTTCTGAGAAAACAGGGGCAGAAGTGAACTTTATTCACACTGTGCAGCAGCACTGACACAGGCATTGCAGGAAACAGCAAACCTCAATCTCCCCGTGTCAGTCCTGGAAAACCAAATGCTCCAGGATCCACTCCACTGCCCTGAGATGAAGTGGTACAATGCAAGTATTCATACAAATATTCAAAGCAGAGGGGACTTGTCCATACTGCTCAGTGCAACATTAATTCTCTAAAACTCCTTGAAATGAGGTTGTGCTGAGGTGAGGGTCGGCTGCTTCTCCCAGGCAAATAATGGTAAAACAAGGGGAAATGCTCTCAAAATGCACCAGGAGAGGTTCAGTTTGGATATTAGGAAAAATGTCTCTGTTGAAAGGGTGATTAAGCATAGGGACAAGCTCCCTAGAGAAGTGCTGAAGTCACCATCCCTGGAAATATTAAAAAAAAACAGGAGTAGATGTGGCACTCTCAGATATGTTTAGGGGGTCTGGTGGGATTCAGTTGAAGGTTGGATTTGATGATCTTGAAGGCC
Organism: Camarhynchus parvulus; assembly: GCF_901933205.1. Taxonomy (NCBI): domain Eukaryota; kingdom Metazoa; phylum Chordata; class Aves; order Passeriformes; family Thraupidae; genus Camarhynchus; species Camarhynchus parvulus. The sequence goes on along the minus strand of NC_044572.1, from coordinate 149,550,087 downwards.
TTTTCTAACCTGAACACTTCTATGATTCAATGTCCTGAACACTGCTGGTTGCCACAAGCTAAGACACATCCAAGGAGCATTATAAAAATTAAGAATTAGGGACAATTACAGGAGCCGTTAGAGCTGCTCCTGTTCTCCATGCCTCTGCCATGGAACTTACAATTATTATCATTATCATAATAATCATTGTTACTACTACCACTATTACCATTACAGGCATTATTTTACCATAGGGACATATGCTCTGTAACTACTTTAAAAATGAGTCTTCTTTCCTGCACCCTCCTGCTTGGAATTGCCCTTTCCTTGTGCTACAGAGAGAACAACCACTTCAAATTCCGTAACTGACTTGGAAGCTCGTTGCCCTTATCCCTTGCAGCTTCCCAGCTGAGCACCTTGCAGGGAAATGTGCTAAGATTTACACATAGCTAAAATAAAATAAGTCCATAGCAGACTGGGAATGGAAAATGAGAGTAGAATCCAGACTGTGTTTATCCTGATTTAAGCAGTATTTTGGTTCCATGCCAGGCGACAGCGTTTCACCAAATTACTCCAAACCAGCCCGCTGTTTGTTTTACACTATCAGTGACGTGCTGAAGAGCAGTGCCAGAGCAGCAGCTCTCCCCACAGCATGGGCAAAATGTTCCTTCCTCATTCCCCTGCATCCTGCCCTTTGGAGAGACCCGCCTGAGGAGTGGGGAGCACCTGAGGTCTCGGTGTCAGCAGGATGGCTCCTGCCCCAGATGTTCAGATCACCCACCTGCCAATCATCACAGAGAGCAAGTACCCACTTTCCCTGTCCCCCTGACTCCTGAAGAGCAGTCCACAAGAAGAACCTTCCTCCAAAGCACAAGGAATGAACATTTGGGCAAAGACTGAAGCACCTCTTAAAACCTGCCTTTATCCAAGACCCTTTAATTCAGAGGATCATAAATCATCCTGATTTGGAAGGGACACAGTGGGATCATCAAGTCCAACTCCTGGCCCTGCACAGGACACCCCAACATTCCCATCCTGTGCCTGAGAATGTTGTCCAAACACCCTTGAGCTCTGTCAGTCTTGAGGCCGTGACCATTCCCTGGGCAGCCTCTTCCAGTGCCCAACAACCCCCTGGATGAAGAGTCTTTTCCTGATATCCAGCCTAACCCTCCCCTGACACAGCTCCAGCCATTCCCTCAGGTCCTACCACTGCCACAGAGAAAAGAAATTGGTGCTGCCCCTCTGCTTCCCTGCATGAGGAAGCTGCAGACTCTGATGAGGTCTCCCCTCAGTCTCCTCTTCTCCAGGCTGAACAAATCTTAATTATGACTTGCAGATGCTCCCATCTCTCCCTATTCCATCACTGAAGATGCCTGCCCTGACAGTGGCTCCTGACCCAAACTAAGGCTGAACCAACAACCTTGGAGTAAAACACCCCCAGTTCATTGCCAGTCCTCAGAGGCTTTCAGGGCCTTCTAGGCTAAGAAAAGAAGATGAAGGGATTTCAGCCATTGGGGTTATTCTGCTGTTATGAGGATAATGACAGCTTTATTCCCACTGCAATCCAAGGAGCCCCTGGGATCCAGAGTGCTTCCATCCCCAGCTGGTGACTGGGGGAATCACTGGTGCAAATTCCCTCTGTGTGAAGCAGAGATCTCCAAGCAGCCCTCGAGGAATCAGCTTCCAACCCCCAACTCATTCACAGCTGAGTGATTGGGAAGCAAAGCTGTAACAGCCCCTGGATTTACAGCTGTGCTGAGCTGATATAAACAAAATCAAAAGTGGCCCCAGCAGTCAGATATTCCCCATCTGGGGAGATGCTGGCATGATTGCCATGTTTAAAAAGAGGAAAAAGAACCATTCTTCATGGAAAATGAAAGCATTGTGTCACTTGTGGGAAAAGAGCGGAGTCATTTTGCTTTCACGGATTTATTGAATATATTCTGTATGTTCTTGTGGTGAGCAGGGCAGGTATGCAGCCAGCAATGGAGCAGCAGGCTGAATTTTGGCTGGCTGTAATCACACCCAGCACAATATCGGTTTCCTCATTAGACACTCCTCACATTCAGAGGGACATTTTGAGCTCAAATACTCCCAATTACAACTCTGACATTACTTTTCCACACATATTGCCCATTTTTGCTTAAAGATTACCAAAGTCTTGCCAGCAGGTTTATCTACCCAGCTATTACTTGACAGCAAAAGTATGAAGGGCACAAACCTTTCATAAACTGCTTCAATTTGGGCTTAAATGAACATAATAATAACGACTCACCCATTTCCTACTGCATGGCAATTTAAGGGCAACCTCAGCCTTTATGCAGGGCATAAAGGGCTCAGAGGTGAAGCAGATTGTCAAATTTACCTGAAGAATTGCTTTTCCAGGCCAAAGTACAATGGAGATGGGTGCAGAATAATAGAAGCAACACTCAACAGTTTGCCTGACTCTCTGAACACACCATGCTCAGTCCCTGAAGTGCTTTGAAAAGGAAGATAATCTCATTTAGCACTAATTCTGACTCCCACCCCACGAGCCCATGAAACCCAGCCTCCAGCACCCACTCGTTACCATTTTCAAACAAGCCCCTTTGTGATGCTCCCACGCCGTCCTCCTGCCTTGGGAGAAGCTCCCTGAGCATCCAGAGCTCCAAACTTCCCCTGTGAAGCCCTGCCTGGTGCAGTGCCCACAGCCCAACCCTGGCAGATGTGACCACTTGGCCGTGACTAAGAACCTTGTGCTGTTTACACGGGCCCCCACGCCCGCCCCCATCCCGGCATCCCGGGGCTGCAGATGGAAAATGCAGCTGAATTTCCCACACTGCTGGGTCAGGGTGGCTTTGTGGCTCAGAGCTGAGCAGGCTGGAGTGGTGCTGAAGCTCCTGGCTGGTACAAACTGCAGGTTGTAAATATGAGATGACAGGGGATCGACAGCTACAGGTGGAAGTGGGAAGTTGTGGACAGACTCGGTGATTTTTGGCTTTCCCACCTGCCTTCAGCCCACTGCTCCCCCTCCCACCAATGTGCTGCCCCTCTGCCATGTTCCTCTCTTTATACACAGCAAGGCACAGACACCAAGGGATCTACATCACAGAATTTCAGGTAAGAGAGTGGAAAAGACCTGACAAGCTCAGCTCACGCCTCAGCCTGATGCAAAACCATCAAAACCACCCCCAGCCTCTTCAAGAAAGCCTGTGCTGATGGAGTCTGGGCTCTTGTCTATCCCTGCAGTCAGAAGGTTTTCCCTTGTGCCTGAATTAAATCTCTCACTCTGCAATTTGAGCCCAATCCTCAGCAGACACAAAGCAGATTATTCCCTTTCCACAGCCACCTTTCAACCCGTTTGAAGATTATCATCCTCTTTCCCCTCAGCCTTTTTTCTTTGAGGAAAGAGCCAAAATGTCTCACAGAGCTCAGCCATCAGTGTGGAGGCACCGCACCAAACATCTCTGACACATCGTCCCCTCCCACACGCCCTCCCACACTCTGGGCTGTGCCAGTCATCCTGCCTGGACCCAGAGCAGAGCAATCCCAGGCAGGTAACACACACTTGGTTCACATTTCTGGCCCTCAAATCTGCTCACAAGCCAGGCTGAGCGCTGCTGTCCGAGCTCTCAGGAAAGGGGAAAGTGGGAATTGGGAAGACCCTGGTGTCCTGGCTTGAATCCACACCTCCTTAGCAGAGCAGTAAGCTGTGGCAGGGTAATAGGGCAGCTGTCACACTCGCTAAGCTGCCTTTGTGGCAACGAGCCATTAAGCACTGCAGCTCAGAATAAGCACCAAACCCCTCAGGAATGCCTGGACATGCAGCATCCCAGGCATTTTCAGTGAGGCTTTAATCTGAGCTGCAGACAGGGGACCAAGCCCAGCCCTGCTCCGCTCCTGGGGTCACTTGGTTAATGCCAGCGCCGCTCTCGCCTTTCCACCAAAGGGTGAATTTGGCTCGGCATTACTCACGCTCCAGCACTGAATCCCACAACGGCTTTAAGCTCCCAGCCACTTGATCCTGCTCCTCTCCCACGTCCCCTTCAGATGGAGAGATAGATACAGGAGGGTGATGCAGCATTTGCCTGCAGAAGAGTCCCTGCCAGGGCTGCGCCGAGCTCGGCGGCTCCGGCTGGCGGGGGCCGAGCCGCAGCCCCACGCTGCTGCAATCCCACTAGCTGGAGTTTTGTCAGGAGTTAAAGACCTGGGTGAATCCACCAGCGCTGAGCAGGAACTCGGGGAGGAGGGAAGCCGTCAGCTGGGAATATCTCCCCAAAGTACCCAACGGATCGACAGACAGCGAAATCCGCAGACAGCCGCCAAGGAGGTGGGATGCTGGATGACTGCTTATTATGCTGAGCCAAATCCTCCTATTATTACCTCCTGTGCTACCTGTCTTCTTCTAATATATTCAAGTGTTGTCTCTGCTACAAGCACAGCACAGCGCTGAGAGGGAATTCCTATCCCACTCGTCTCTCATGCCTTGCCTGTGTATGTTCCAATATCAATCACTTATTTGCTAATGGGATCTTTTATTAGGTATCTGTGTATGGCACACAGCAGTGGCAATCTCCAGTCAATTCTTCCAGCAGAATAACAAATCCAGGCTGCCTCTGGCACCTGGAGCACACCACAAGCTCTGTCACTGATCCCTTCCTCTTAAAACCCAACATAAATCACCTCCGTACATCAACTCCAGGTCGTCTTCAAACTCAAATGAGATTTAACCTGAATTTACTCTGCAACACAAACTGACAGATCCCACATCAGTGACAGAGCAACCCTTTAAAACCAGGTGATTTCCATCAAAGCAGAAATGTAGGGACAAAATCCAGTACTTTCTGTAAAGAGGGGACTTTAGAAAAATAATGGACTTCTCTCATGAGGGGGTTAGACCGTGCGTTGGCAAGTTTGGCCCCCTAAGAGCATCGCACATCCTGTCTCCTCTTTAATCACATTAAGAGAGAGAGTGGGAGGGGAAAACTGTCTGCCCAGCTGGTTTCTACCCTCTCTTCTCCATTCTATCCACGCCTGCTGAAACTCAGGAGGGCTAAACTGGATTTAGTGACAAGAGCCTCCCTGCTGAGCACAGCAAAGAGCAGCCTGTGATTTACAGAATCACCAGCTTGCTCCTACAGGCTGCCACGGACCTCGGGGAAAAGCACCCCAGAGAAAACACAGCAGCTGCTCCTGCTGCGGAGCAGGAGATGGGCAAAGCCCAGAAATCCCCAGCAGCACTTAGACCACATCCTTCCCCAATCCCAGCACGGAGCTCTCCCGGGATGAGCAGGAGTCCAGCTGGAGTGGCCCTTTGCCACTCCCACCTTGGCACCTCTGCACGCAGGGAGAGTTCAGTGGCAACAGAACAAATCCCCAGGAAATCTTAGGCAACATTTCCAGCTCAAGAGGCACAATCAGCTCCCTAAGAGACACTCTACACACAGCAGCATCCTGGAGAGGACGGGGTGATTGCAGGAAGAGGTGCCAGCAGCGCGAGCGTGGGAGCTCGCAGAGGATTTGGACCTCAAAAGCCCAAATGTTCGTGGCTCAGCAATGTTCACCCTGGCACAGCTCCTGCCAAATGGGCAAGAGGAGGCTCCTAATGCTCTGTCAGGGAAATGACAGCACTTGGTGCTTCCTGGAGCACCCTTCAGGCTGGGGGCACTGTGCAAATGTGGATGCACAGAGCCCGGGATGTCACCTGCAAGGGTGCTGCAGCTGGAGAAAGGGAAGCAGAAAGCAAGGAAGTGTTCAGCTCAAGGTCACAATTTCACTGACAGGCACAGAAAAGCTCCGGCTGTAGCCCCAACAACACAGCCAAACACACCAAACTCTTCCCTAAACCCCTGCACAACCTGACCAGAGTTTGATGTCTCAAAGTCCAGCAAAACTGAAAACTTCCCTTCCTCAGAAAAGTCCAATTTTTGAATTAAAGAGTTAAAGCTGCAGAAAAAACCAGAACCAATATTAACTAAGTCTGGAAACTGTTGTGAACATGAGAACTGTCAGTTCTCAAGGTATGCAAAAGGCTTTGTTCTCATCCAGACTCCACACTTCACGTGATAAATGATGGAAGAATATAAATGTTAAAATGTTCACCTCCAAATGAATTTCTCCAGTCTTATCTAAATAAAACCGATATAATTTTCCATCAAAATGTTGTCAGAATTGCTACACTCTTACAAAATATTTGATTCATAACATCAACTTTTTTTTTTCCTTTTTTTCTCCTGGGAAACCTGGATCTCCTCCCTGTGGAAGAGAGGCCCAAGAGAATTTTAGGAGCTTAAAATAACCCACCTTGTGTGTGTGCACTGTCCATGAAGTACAGAGAGCTCCTGCAGCACAGGACAATCTTTTCAGGGGGAAGATCCTTGGGACACAACAAGATCTTTGAAGGTCCCTTCCATCCCAAAATGGGAGGTTTTGAGGGACAAAAAAAGAAATGCTGTGAGTTTAGAGAGAAGCTTTATCCCCATGGGTAAGAAGCACACCAGGAAAGGTGCTTCCCATTCTTGTAAACTGGAGAGAACACAGAAAAATCCTGGGATATAACTCCTGGAATCATCAAGGCTGGAAACTATCTCTGAGATCATCAAGTCCAACCATCAACCCAGCACCTAACTGCCACATCCACATATTTCTTGAACATTTCCAGGGATGGTGACTCCACCACTTCCTTGGGCAGCCTGTTCCGATGCTTAACAACCCCTTTCCTTGAAGAAATTTTTTCCTAATATCCAATCTGAAACCCCCTGGCACAACTTGAGGCCATTTCCTCTCATCTCACAGGTCAGCTCACTGCCTGGCCAGCACTCACTCAGGGCCAGATCTGCTACAAAAACCCCAAAAAACTCAACAGCTGCTGGTTTTGCCTGTCAGAAAACACCAACACGGAGGTGAGATGTCCCAAAAATTCAGTGCAGACATAACAAACTCAGCAGCCCTACAAGTTCCTGCCACCAGCTCCGAATCTTCATCAAGCCTAGGAATGAGAGGAGAGCTCAGATGCCTCTCTCTGCTCAGTTTTCTGCAGGCAGGACCAGTTAGGAGGAGGAGAGACAACAGAGATATATTTTTCGAGTTTTACTCCAGCCGTAAGGGCTGCACAAATCACAGAACCATCAGTTTGGGTTGGAAGGGACTTTAAAGATCATCCAATTCCAACCCCCTGGCTGGACAGAGACACCTTCCAGCAGACCAGCTTTCCCAAAACCCCATCCAAGCTGTGCTTCACCAAGCTTTAAAGCTTGACTGACTTTACAAAGGCCAAGTACAAGGTAGAAGGCAGCAAAGACAACGTGAGCCAAACTCAGATGAGACAACCAAAGAGTGAAAGGCTTTGCTGCTCATCCTCAGGCTCCTGCTCTATTTCATCTCCACCTCCAAAAATTGCCAAAATATATTGAAAAAACCACCACCATAAGCCTCACATGCAGCTCTGTGATTTCCTTTTGCCCTCATTCTCTGTTAGCACAGCTACTGTGCAGGTGTAGCACCACAGGCATTGCCCTCCCAAGACAGGCAGGGTATAAAGCTAAAACAAAAAGACAGTCCCAAAATGCTTGTCTGTGTTCCTTAATTTAAGAGGTTTTAATCTTTCACAAAGGTCAAAGAGCAGTTGTGCCAAAGCAGGGCATGAGGCTGCCTCTGTTGAGTGGAAGTAGCAGGGGAAATCAAACACAAATCTGAACTCCAGCTTTTGAGCTGGATCCGTCACGGCTTAGGGATGTCTGTCTCCCAAACTGACTCAAAACACAGCACTTTCAGCCTCCAGCTTCACTGAAATCAAGGAAAACTGCTTCCTTTCCCCACTACACCAGCAACTCTCAGGTCCCAGCCCAGGCAAACTGTCCTTGGCCAGTCCCAATCAGCAGCAACACTCGTCCCAAAAGCCTTTTTTCACTGCAAAGGAGCCCATAGCAGGGTTACAAATATTTCAAGCTGCCAGGGCCAAAGGCTCCAGAAGAGAGATTTATAGCAATAAATAATATTAATGACACAGGCGGACGGAGCTTCTTGTCCTGAGAGCTCCAAAGGCACATGAAAAACTGCACCATAAATGTCACCACCGCAGACACCAACGATGACGAGATGCCACCTCTGGGGACAGGAGGCAACGTGGGCTTGTTCAAAATGAGATTTGGGGAGGAAAGCGAGGGAATGAGGAGCTGGATGAGCACAGACATGCAAGCTCACACGGCAGGCACAGGCAGGAGATGGGTCCCAGCTGGTTCAGCCAGGATGGTGCTCCCCATCATCATCAAATCCTTGGACTGGCTCAGTCAGGGGATTCAGGAGATATCCAAGCCCCAGTTCTTCCCCCAGCACAGCCAAAGGACTCATTCTGGGAAAAATGAGTGGACTCAAGTCTGGGAAAAAATGAGCTGGGAAAACATAACCCAACCAGCAGCCAGAGGAGTTAGAAAGAGGGCAAAAGAAGCAATTTTAGGCCTAAACCCCAAAGGAGCAGCTGTGAGTTTAGTTGCAGATATAATAAAACATGCCTGGGGGAAGGAGCTGTATCCTCCTGCAGCCAAGCCCACTCTCAAATGCAAAAATACTTGCAGGGATGATAAAGGGCTGACATCCACCCTGTGTTATCCAGATAACACTGAAACACCTGGAGCTGAAGGAGCAGCAGCATCTGGCCATATCAAATTAACCATTTTTTCCCCAGACTGATTAATTAAATAATACCAAGAAGTGTGTGAACATAAAATTTACATAGAGAAGTTACAAGAGAAACTTCTGCTTTAGCCAAGGCAAAGATTCCCTTTGCTTTTCCCACACTGCCTGGTCCTCTGCCCACTTCCAGCAGATCAGCAGAGGACCTTCCCCAGCAGCTCAGCTGCACATCTGGGCTCGCCTCATTCCAGGCTTTGCCTTAGAAGCCTCCCTGCAGCAGAAATCCCAATTTATTTTCCCCAACCACGCAACCTCCCAAAACTTTGTCAGGATATCTTGGAGTCCTTCCCATTCAGGGCAAGGCTCACTCATCAATCACAACCTCTGGAGCCAGATCCTAAAGCTGGTGGAGCTTGGGGTGAAGGGTGAAGCCGTGCTGCTGGCAGGACACAGCCCTGCACATCCCAGGGCGGGTGACAAATCCCACCTGGCTCAGCTTAGATCACCTTGTCCACCTCGAGAAGGCTGGGAACTCTCCTGGAGAGCACCAGCCCAGCGGCTGCTTCCCTGCCCGCTTGGTTCATGGTGGCAGGACAAGGAAACAACAGCCCAAGGAAGGAGACTGGGTGCAGGGATGCCAGGATTGATGCAACCAGCTGCTTCCACAGCCCTTCCGAGCGGGAACACGCTCCCAGTCCTACCTCTGAGCATCCTTCAGCCAGAATATCTCTACCTGAGACCACAGAGTTGGTGCCTCTGTCCAGAGGACCCAAAAGCTGCCCAGCCCAAGAGCCCAGAGCCCATTTCCCAGCCCTGTGGCGGCTGGGCCTGCTCGGGGCCCAGGCAAACACAACCAACACTGTGTCTTTAAAACCACTTCAGTGCAGATGTTGTTTCCATGGTAACTAGTGGACCAAATACATTAGTGTTTCTAATAATAAACCAAACCTTCATCTTGGAAAATGTGATCCCCCCTCTCCCTTTACCACTCTCACCCTTCCTTTCTTCCTTTCCCCTCCCCTTTTGCCGAATTAAGCCAGCATTTAACAAGCAAGCCATAATTAGTAAATAATTGCAAGGGCCCAGTAACTCCCAGTGCCCAGGCAGATGGAGAAGCTTTAGGTGGAGGAGGGGGTGCCTTCGCTCTGGGAACCTGGGAACTGTCCAAAAAGGGATGAACTACTTAAAAAAAAAAAAAAAAAGAAGGAAGGAAGAAAAACAAATTCAAAAGCACAAGGTGGAAGAGAGGAAGCGTCTTTTGACCACCCCAGCGCCGTCTTTAGTGCCCTGGCACCCTCCCCGTGCTCTGACTCAGGGTGCAGCCGCCCAGCGATAATTTCTAGGAATCTCGCACTTTTTTTCTTTTTTTTTTTCTTTTTTTTTTCCGGAGGCTCCGTCCGAAGACGCGGCACCGACTTCGTGTCCCCGACAAGCGGCCAAAACTTCACAACTCCTCCCCTCCACGCTCCCCGCGATTCCAGAGTGGGAACCCCTCCATACACACACACACACCCCCCAAAACTGCGTGGGGTAGCGGGAAGGACGCCGAGGCGGGGATGGAGACAGGCGGGGAGGGAGGGAGGCGGAGCGGGGCGATTCCGCCCCCCCAAAAAAAACCACGTGCGGAAGATTCCGTGCGTGGGGAGCCCACGGCAGCGAACACGCCTGCGGGGGACCGGCGGCTCCCCACACTGAGCGGGATTCACGTCCCAAAGCACAGCGCAGGGATGGAAGAATGGATGGGGAGGACGAGGGGGAGCAGCGCGGCAGCACCCGCGGTGTCCCCGCGCGTGTGTGTCCCCAAAAGCTGCGGTCAGGGTCGGGGGGAAGGGGAGAGGAAGGACGGCAAGGAAGGAAGGGGGAGGGTTATGCAAAGCCTCACGCTGTGTCGCCACGGTCCCGGTGACACCGGACTGCAGCAGCAGCAGCGGCGGCAGCGCTCGGGGCTGTCCCCGCCGCGGTACCGGGGATGCTCCGCTGCATCCCGGGCGCGTCCCCTTCCCTCCCGCTTCATTCCGCCCTGTCCCCCGCGTGTCCCCCACGCCTCCCCCGGCCCCTCCGCTCCTCCCTCGGCGGGACTCACCATGTCGGGGCTGAGCTGGGCTAAGATGGCGAAGGCGGAGAGCCGGTCACACAGGCACTTGGTCCGGGAGGCGTCGAGCGGGACCGTTCGGCAGCCGCGCCAGGACCAGGCGCCGGGCGGAGAGGCGGAGGCGGAGGCTCTGCTGGAGGGAGGAGAGCAGGGAGGGAGGGACGGGGCGGCGGAGCGGGGAGAGAGGGAAGAGAGAGCGGCCGTCAGGGCGGGCGGGGAGCGGGCACCGCGCCCCCCGCCGCCCCCATCCCACCAACCACCCAACGGACCTGCGGCTCCATCCTGGTGCTGGTGCGGGTGCGTCCGCGGCTCCCCCGCCTCGCTGTGACCCCTCCATCAATCCCACACATGTGAGCGGCTCCCTGCAGCCCCCGGGCTGCCCGGTCTCACCATCGCCCTAAGCCTATAGCCCTGCCCCACATATCCCATATACACCTGCCTAACCCTATAGCCCTGCCCCACATATCCCATATACAGCCCCTAACCCTATAGCCCTGCCCCACATATCCCATATACAGCCCTCTAACCCTACAGCCCTGCCCCACATATCCCATATACACCTGCCTAACCCTATAGCCCTGCCCCACATATCCCATATACACCTGCCTAACCCTAAAGCCCTGCCCCACATATCCCATATACATCCCTCTAACCCTATAGCCCTGCCCCACATATCCTATATACAGCCATTAACCCTATAGCCCTGTCCCACATATCCCATATACACCTGCCTAACCCTATAGCCCTGCCCCACATATCCCATATACATCCCTCTAACCCTATAGCCCTGCCCCACATATCCCATATACCCCCCCAACCCTATAGCCGACCTATCCCACGTGTGCACACATAACTGCACTGTCTCATCCCACACAGCCACCCCATGGATGCATAACCCTAGAGTCTCGCCTCACATATCCCAGATACACCTTCCTAACCCTATATCCCTGCCCCATATATCTTATATACACCTCCCTAACCCTATATCCCTGCTCCACATATCCCATATACACCTGCCTAACCCTATAACCCTGCCCTACGTATCCCATATACACCTGCCTAATGCTGTAGCCCTGTCCCATGTCTCATATAAACCTTCCTGACTGTATAACTCTTTCCCACATATCCCATATACACCCTCCTACAACCCTACAGCCCTGCCCCACATATCCCATATACACCTCCCTAACCCTACAGCCCTGCCCCACATATCCCATATACACACACCCCTCTAACCCTACAGCCCTGTCCCACATATCCCATATACACGCCTCTAACCCTACAGCCCTGCCCCACATACCCCATATACACCTTCCTAATCCTATATCCCTTCCCACTTACCCCATACACACTCTCTTAGCCCTAAGCCCCGTCCCACATGTGCCACATACATTTCCTTAAGCCTATAGCCCTGTCCCACTTGTTCCATATACACACCCTTAACCCCACAGCTCTGCCTCATTTATCCCATAGACCTGTGCACAACTTCCCACCCAACACGTGCATGCACCACCCTAACCCCCTGTGACATCCACCATATTGATCCACACGTGGGACACATGGATAAATAATCCTACAGCCCTGTCCCTACACAGCCTGAACACACCTCCCCATCCCTACAGCCCTGCCCCACATATCCCATTTATGGATGTAACACTATGGACCTAAAATACACCTCACTGCCCCCACAGCCCCATCTTTCACCCCATACACCCCCAAGCCCCTGCTCCACACCCCATATAGATGGGTATAGACCTCCCCCAGCCACAGGAACCCCAATTCACAGCTTCCCCCCTCCCTTGTTCCGTCTCCAAAGGCCAGGCCAGGACCCTCCTGAGCCCTTCCCCACATTCCCAGAGATCTGGGCATGGCAGGGATGTTCCTCCCTCATGGCCAGAGGGACCTGAAAACATCAAAGGGACAGATCCCTGCTTTCTCCTGGCATCCTTGCAGCCTGGGGAAAAGCAGCAGAATGGGGAAGGGGCCATAGATGGGGAAGTCTCCATGGTCTTCATCCCACAGGTGGGGTGGTTTCATCAGGGAAAATGATTGCAGCCCCATCTCTGTGTGAGCACAAGGGGCTAAGCCAGGGAAAAGGGGAATCTGCCTCTCTGCCTAACGTGCTGGGACAGTGGGGACCCAAAACCTGCTGTCATTTTCCACCCATTGCTTCTGCGTCTTGCCCAGTCCTATCTCCTGGGATATGGTCACTCAGGGAGTGCAGGTGCAGAGAGAAAATGCAGAAATTCAGTAGGTGGGGAGAAGGTCAGCATCCCTGTGCATAACCTGGGCTTCACAGGAGCCTGAGACAGGATGAGGAGGCAGAGCAAAAGGGCCATCTGCCTTCACTGAAGGGACATGGGGAAAGATGTCCCATCTCCCCAGCTGACCATCCTCAGAGGAGCGGACCTGGGCAGCAACGCCAGCAGCGAGCCCAGGGCAGCTCCAGATGGAGCCAAGCTGCTCAGCAGCCTTGGGTGCGCCACAGATGGCCTGGACAGCTCCGTGCTGCTGGCTCCAGAGACCTGCCCTGAGTCTCAGACAAGTTCTTTGCAGGTCTTGACCTGCTGCAGGCTCTGAGCTGCTCCTCACACAACGATTCCGAGCCTCCCTCCACGTCCCTGTGCCACCATGGCCTGGGTGACAGAGCACCAGCACCTCCTGCTCTCAGTGTCCCCTCACGTCCTGTTCAAAATGTGACACTGAGCCTCCCTGAATTATTTCTGATTTGGGTTAGAGCACTGTTCATAGTTAAAAAAATAAAATAATTTTATTTTATAAAACCTATATTTTATATTTTTTATTTTGTATTTTATATTTTTATTTTATAAAATAAAATAATTTATTTGATTTTATTTTTATAAAATAAAAAAAAATTAATTTTACTGTAGAAGTTGTAGGCAATACACAGAAACTTTTTTTTTTCCTGGTGCTTATCCAGAGCTTTCTAAATGTCTGAACCCTACTGAATGTCTGAATGTCCCATCCTTGGAAGTATCCAAGGCTAGGCTGGAGGAGGTTTGGAGCATCCTGCTCCAGTGGAAGGAGGCTCATGGCAGGGGGGTGGAACTAAATAATCTTTAAGGTTCCTTCCAACCCAAACCGTTCTGTGCTCCTGTGGTTCTCCATCCATCCATCTCATGGGACATAAATCTGTCTTCTCTGGATCAGCAGCTCTTCACATGATTTTCTCTGAGCTGTCACATCATTTCTTGGAGGCTTTCAGACCCTGACATTGTGCTTTGCTGTCTTTCATGCACCTTCTGACATCCCCCAACACCCTATTTGGAAGGGACCAGGAGATCCAAGGCCAGTCTCATGGGAAATCTGACTTCTGTATTCTCCCCTCTACATCCTGCTCGTATTTCCAGGATCTGCATTATTGAGTTGTTCTGTTTATCCACTGTCACTGAGAAAAATGCCTTATTTATGATGTGTACAAATAATGACAAATTCCCAGACTCCAACAACCAGTTCTGTATTCTCCTAGAAAGTATTAATTTAGCTTGACAAAAATCTATTTTCCATAAGTTGATTGCTATTAATGCCTCTGTTTTAATGAGCCTGCTATTATTCAATTATAATCATAATATTACCCACAATCCCTAAACTTTTGGATCCCATTTCAGATGGATATTGTGCCTAAGACAGATGTGAGGCTGCTGTGCTTACACACACATGCTCCTCTCTCCAGATTTGGGGAACTCTTCCACCTTTCTTTTCCTAAAGAGCATTGATGCCAAATTAGTCTTAACCTGCTCTTTTAAAACCCTCACATTCCAAATTGCTCTGTCTTGTTACTCTTGCACACATCTCACTTTGCTGGATGATGTATAGCAGGTTTTCCAGCTGCTGGTGTAATGAAAAGTATTTCATTAGGCTGGGATGTGGATTAAGGAACCAGGCTCTCTTCCAATTACAGAATACAGGCGTTTACTGAAATTCCTGCATTATTATAAATAAATCTGTCATCTCCAGCTAGTAACAAACCAATACCATCAGGATTTATTATGGGTTTAGTAGACTCTGAATTTTGCTTTTTATTCAGCTTTGCTGGTCTGGAGAATAAAATTCCTACACTTTTCCTTTTTTTTTTCCTCTTGTATTTTTAAATTTTTTTATTTGTATTGCTTGCTGTCAATTTATCCTTTGTCCAGATTTTCACAGCAGCTTTTACCTTCCGTCTATAACAGACTGTTGTGTTGTTTAGGTTTTTTTTTTTGTAGATAGTGGTGCATTTGACTTGTGGTGGATTTTTTTTTTTTTTTTTGAGGGTTTTTTAGTGCTCTTTTTCATTTATGGGTTTGAGGATATCTAGAAAACTGCTTTTTTAAAAGGCTCCTAATGATAGAAGTTTGGAATCATAGAATGGTTTTGGAAGGGACCTTAAAGATCATCTTTTTCCAACCTCCTGCCATGGGCAAGGACACCCTCCACTGCTCAATGTCCCACCCAACCTGGCCTTGGACATCTCCATGGATGGGACACCCACAATTTCTCTGGAAAACTTGTGTCAGTGCCTCTCTGCTCTCAGAGGGAAGAATTTCTTCCCAAAATCCCATCTCACCCTGCTCTCTGGCAGTTTAAAGCCATTCCCTGTGTCCTGTCACTCCAGCCCTTGCCTCAAGTCCCACTCCAGCTCTCTTGGAGCCCCTTTGGGCACTGAAAGGGGCTCTGAGATCTCCCTGGAGCCTTCTCTTGTCCAGACTTAACAACCCCAGGTCATCCAGCCTGTCCTTTCATCCTTGACTCTACCCTCAGCTTTTTTTCTGTTTAAGCAGCCTTTCCCAACAAATAGAAATGCTTAAATCTCCCATTTTTGGAGCATCACGTTTGTGTACATTGCCACACACAGACACCCCCTGCCCCAAGGAGCCTGAACTCTCTTCAAATGTGGGAATACATTTGCCCTCACATCACTTCCAATCCCAAAGCCCGGCTTTACTCATTTACCAGCTTTCAAAGTAGACTAGGACAGATCTGGGCCATACATCAACAGAAGTAACCTCATCCAAAAGGAAAAAAAAATAAAGAAGGAAAATAAATCAGAAAACCAACAAGAACAGGAAACCCCAGGGAAAGTATCAGAAAACAAATAACACTCCCCAGATGCTGTGACTGATCTCACACTCCCATGGCAGAAAAGCTGACAGAACAGCACTGAATGCAATATCAGGATAAAATCTATCCAGGGCCAAAGCCACACTTGGCACAGCCTGAAATCCATTTCTAGATGCACACAGAAAGTGCACAGCGATATTGAGGCAAGAAAAAAATTAAAAATTAAAATAACCACCTTTTGCTCTTCAAAGACCTGGTCTGGTGCCTGCTTTTTTATCCTGTTGGACTCAGAGAAAGCAACTGGATCAAAGCCATCCAGTTCTTGCTTTAAAAGCTGCTATAAATCACATAAAGGATGGGTGATGTGGATGTGCTGAGTCAGGAACTTGGTGTAAATCACCTCAGAATAAGTCCAGCTACATCTTTTAATGGAAACGAAAATCTGGCCTTTATTACTACCAGTGATTATTAATTAATTAGTCATTACCAGTCATTAAACCACTCAAATGTTCCAAAGACCATGTTCATTCCTCTGGTTTTAATATCCTCAGAAGAATAACTTTTCTTTCATCCTTTCCTTTCTCGTTGCAGATCTCCCTAATTACCTATTCTCGTTGCCCTGCAACCCTTTGGATACGAACACCTCTGCACCCTTTGGGTATGGAGCTTGGAGCTGGGTTGGGAAAACCAATTTGGAGGTAGGAGGATGTGGCAGAAGAGCCAGGAGCCTCTTCTCACTGATTCCCAGTGTGGATGTAGAATCCTGGAATGGTTTGGGTTGGAAGGGATCTTAAAGATCACCTTGTTCCAGCCCTGCCATGGGCAGGGACACCTTCCACTATCCCAGGGTGCTCCAAACCCCATCCAGCCTGGCCTTGGATAATTCCAGGTATGGGGCAGCTTCTCTGGACAATCTGTACCAGGGCCTTACCAGCCTCACAGGGGTGAATTTCATCCTTGTATCTGGTCTGAATCTCCCAAATCATTCTCCCTTGCCCTGTCACTCCATTCTCTTGTCCAAGTCTCTCTCCAGCTCTCCTGGAGCCCCTTCATGCACAGGGGCTGCAACTCCTGGAAGCATCTCCATGGCCTCCTCTGGACTCATCCAGCAGCTCCACATCCTTCTGCTGTTGGAAGTCCCAGAGTTGGATTTGTTGTTTCAGCTGAGGTCTCACAATAATTCCTTGTGATTTTGTGTTGTCCCATTCGTGGTTTGTGACTGTTTGAGCCTGTCCAGCACCACCTGCTGCAGATCCCACACCCAGTACCACTAAGAAAAATCTAATGGGATTTCTCCAAGGTCCAGGGAAACACATCTGAGGGAGTTTGGGTCTTGCTGGTTGCAGATACCTGCCCAGGAGCCAAGATGGGAGAGCTGGGAATGTCCAGATAGTGTTTCGTTCAACCATCAAGTATTACCAAACGCCTCACAGTTCGGTGCAAACTTGAAATCCTTAAACTCAAATTTCAGAAATCAATCACTAGATTTTGCCATCTGAAGATTATTTCACTGGCAGCAATTCAAATTACAAAGCAGATAGATAGAAAAAGGGCATGTTTCACATTTGAATGTGAAATTCATTCACTTTGGGCCTGGTGAAAAGCTCTGGAAGACAATGGGCTATTAATGAACAGGTCCACAAGGGGAGGAACATTTGTATGTTCATGTGTGCCTGCCTGTAGGTTCAGGTTTCATTTGTAAAGCAGTAGAAAAGCCTTTGATTCTGCCAAAAAACACACTGAGTTTGTGCTGGGAAATCTGCGCTCAAAGCTCAGAGGCAAAGAAAAAGAGCAGAATTTGAGTTCTTCACAAATATTGAATACAGGTACACTAATAAGGGAGCGGGATTATTTCCAGGCGGTCTCCAGAGTGGAGGCAAGAAAGAGGAAACTCTACTAAAGGGAAAACGTGGGCAGAATATTAGAGGAGAGTGTAGTCAGAGTGATTACAACCCAGTCAAAAAGGAATTGTAGAAATCCCCAAACCAGAGTGGCGTAAAAAAACGTTGTATGGGGAGGGTGAGCAGGGAACCTGACAAGTTGGCTCTGTCTCTAACGTCCGTGGTCAGATTCATCTCTGGTGTAATTCCAATGATGCTGCACAGGAAAATGTCTTACCATATGTTACAACATGACTCTGAACATCATTTGAGCACTTGATGGGGAAAAGCAATTAAGCACTGTCTTGTAGATTTAAACAGGAGCTAAGCACACGCTCAAGGACTTTCTCAAACAGAAATGCTGCTCTGAATGGGAATTTGCACAAATGGAGAGCTTTTGTTGCGGGAAGAGCCACGGAGCAGAAGAGAGTTTTTAAAATTGGGGGAGATGTTTGAGATATGAAAAATACAAGGAATCTTCAGAAGTTTTTTCCAACCAAACCAACTCTGTGGTTCTCTGACTGTTCTTGTTTCACGTGGGCCATTCCCCCTTCTCCAACCAGGCGAGTGCTTGGCACGGGTCCAGCTGGCAGATTGATTATTAATTTGGAGAACAAACCAGAGATGAAGTCAAAGTTAATCCTTTTTGTGGGATTCCCAAAAGCAATTTTCATTTCCAGCCAAAGGCTGCCCCAAAGCGCCTTTCAGACACTTTGGCTCTGCACAATAGCCCGAGATGCAAAAAAAACCCCTGCAATCATATTTCTGCAAAAAGTGTGTCAGAGTCACTGTTTGTGCAGGACCTCAGGGCTGAATTAAAGAGTGGATGGTTCCTAAGAGAAAGGGACATGAAAAGGTTTGCAGCTTTGGAAAAAAATAGGCTGATTAAAAATAAAATAAAATAAATCTTTGATTGGCTGCTAAAGCAGTTACAAAGGATCTCATACCAGAGAGGTAAATGCTGAAATTCATTAAACACTAAGCTAAATATGGGTTTAAATCAATCTTTAACACTGCAGCTGCTTGGAATGTTCCCTCAGTACCAAATCAGTGATCACTCTTTGCTTAGTTGAGACCTTCCTAAGAACTAAATAAAACCAGCAGAACTCTTTCACAGGGGTCATTCTGTTATCCAAGAGATAATTTTCCCTTTCTGTGATCAATCCCCTGGTTCAAAGACAGGCTGAGCTCTCAGTTATGCTGCTGAAAATCCTGAGAGACATCTCATGCATCCAGCAAGGCAGTGTAGGCTTATTGGAGCAAAACCAAACCTCCTGGAAAAATCCTGCACTTCTGAGCCTCTGAATTTGAAATGTACCACAAGTTTGGAAAATCCATGTGGCTCAAAATGAAATCTGAAATTCCAATGAAATAAAGGATGGCCCAGCAATTTCCCTACATTCATTTGAGGAAATCAAGAGTCATCAACCTTATTTAGCTCAAAACCAAGAAATCCAAATATGTCCTGGGCTCCTGGGCTGGATCCCCATGGTGTGGGCAGGTCAAGGGAGAGCATTGTCCCTCTGCTCTGGTGATACCCAACCTGGAGTGCTGAATTCAGTTCTGGGATCCTCAGCACAGGAAAAATGTTGGAATAAGTCCACACAAGGCCATGGAGATGCTCCAGGGGCTGCAGGCCCTCTGCTCTGGAGCCAGGCTGGGAGAGTTGGGAATGTCCAGCTCCAGGGAGACCTCAGAGCCCCTTCCAGGGGCTCCAGGAGAGCTGGAGAGGGAATTTGGACAAGGGAATGGAGTGACAGGGCAAAATGAATGATTTAAAACTGAAAGAGGAGAGATTCAGACTAAACAGAAGGAAGAAATTCTTCCCTGTGAGGGCGGTGAGGCCCTGGCACAGGGATGCCCAGAGAAGCTGTGGCTGCTCCATCCCTGGAAGTGTCCAAGGCCAGGTTGGATGGGGCTTGGAGCAACCTGGGACAGTGGAAGGTGTCCCTGAGCATGGAATGAGATGATTTTGAAGGTCCCTTCCAACCCAACCCATTCTATGAGAAGGAAACTGAGGCACACAAAGGAGATGTGAGTGGATACAGACCTATAGGAGGGCACTAACAGAGCTCTGATATTTGGAATAAGCAGTCAATAAATACCTTCACACATCTCTTAGCTGAATTTCCTGGTTTCATTACAGAAATTAAAACCAAAAACACCATAAAACTTCCTGCTAAGTGACTCAGATTACTCAGTTTCCTTACAAGTTTTGCTTGGCACTAATGGCCTTTTTCTCACTTCTACCCCAGGAGCACAGGCCTGGCACTGAACAGAACAATATTCTGTCAGTCTGAAAAGATCAATAATTAGAGTAGCAGCTATTATTAAATTAAGTCTTTAAAAAAAACCCAAAAAACAATGAAAATGGAAAATGTGGAAAAGGAAGAAAAAACATACTCTTGATCCAGGTGCTTGGTGGAAGGAAAGTTAAACCAGAGCAGGAATATTAATTTGATTTTATTTTTCAGAGACCCCTAATTCAAGATCTTTGGGGTGATTTCCTTCAGAAATCACAGAAGCAGAATTAATATAACAGTGATTTAAGAAAAGATTCGTGATCTGTGGGAAATTAGGAATATTTGGGATTTCCTCTTTATGTATGTGTGGGAGAGAGGGACAGGAAAAGATGTAAGGAGGTGACAAGCAAGCCCTTTGCTTAGCTGTGAATTCATGAGCACAGCACACTGAATTGCACCATTTTCAGGGGAAAAGGTTATTTTCTATCTGCAAATTAGGCCCAGGAAAAAAAAAAAAAAAAAGAAACAGCCCATATGCAGCCTCTAGTCTGAAGCCTTAATTACCATAAACAATGTTCAAACACACAAAGAAATAGATATTACCATTGAAATAAAGCATATGGCTGGCTAAATACCCCGAAGATTATCTGGAGATGATCTTTTCAGGCACCAGAAGTGCAGCTGATGCTGAGCTCTAATGATTCTCATCACAAGGCCAGGCCATCCCACCAGAGAGGGAGCTCAGCACTTCCCACCATCATCATCCTCCTGGGCTTGCATCCTGCCTTTCAAATCCAGAGCCTGTGGTGGAGAATTAATGAGCACTTTCCCTCTTTACAACCCTGCCCCACTGCTCCAGAAGGAGGCCTGAATTGCAGGAATCATCTCTTGAAGAAGAAATTTGTGCCATGGCTTGGTCTCCAAGGAGCTGCTTCAGTCAGGGTTGTGTTGGGCGGGGATTGGAGCAGCTTGGTTTGATGGAAGGTGTCCCTGCCCATGGTAGGGGGTTGGAATTGGGTGATTTTTAAGGTCCCTCCCAACCTAAACCATTCTGTGGTTTTATGGAAGGGTGGGATGGGGGAGAAATTTGCCACTGAGCCCACAACCAATTTCCTTGTGCTCCCCTGCCAAAGTTCTTTCCCACAGGACAGATATTTCATTGGGATGAGCCCCCAGAAGGGTTCCTCTGTCCCACCCTATATTCCACTGAACAATCCTGAAAATCTGTCAGAATTTTCATACAGAAAATGTGACACCATGGCCAAGGCAGAGGAGGAATGGAGAAACCAAAGGCACAGCCTCACGTCCTTGTGTCTCTAAACCAGAAATTAATGTGGAAATCCCTGTGAAGTGTCACAATGTTCAAAAGTACCTGATCACAAAACTCAGGGGAACATTCCTTCCTGACCCATCCCTGGAAGTGTCCAAGACCAGGCTGGATGGGGCTTGGAGCAACCTGGGATAGTGGAAGGTTCTGTCCCATGGCAGGGGCTTGGAACTGGGTAATCTTTAAGAACCCTTCCAACCCAAACCATTCTGTGATTGAATTACCCCAGTTCTAGTGGTTAATAATTACAAATCTGGTGGCTCCCATAGCACCTAGTTAGGATCAGAACTTGAAGTATCATGCTGGGAGGGGTTTTTTTGTTTGTTTTGGTTTTGAGGTTTTTTTTGTTTGGTATTTTTTTTTTGTTTGTTTGTTTGTTTGGGGTGTTTTGGTTTTTTTTCTGTAAGGCATATTTGAAGTCTTTTTGTCCTGTGTATTTTTTTCCTTTCAAAGGATGACATTTTCCAGCTCCTCTACAGAGCCCTGTGAAACAGAAACAGAAAAGCCGACAGCTCCCTATAATCCCTTGGCTTCATGGCTTTAAGAAGAAAAAAGGAAAATAATTCTCATATTTAGCGACACTGCAAACTGTGCTGTCATCAGGTCAGCTTGTGGCAGTGGCTGCAGAAGATGACCTTGGACTGCTTCCAGGGAATCATCAAATCATGGAATTGTTAAGGTTGGAAAAAATCCTTAAAATCATCAAATCCAACCATCAACCAGCACCATGTACACTACTAAACCATATCCTCAAGTGCCACATCCACACATTTTTTATCTCTCTCATGGATGGTGTCTCCACCACTTCCCTGGGCAGCCTTTTCCAATGCTTGACCACCCTTTCCAAGAAGAAAGTTTTCCAAATATCCAAAATCTCCACTGGTGCAGCTTGAAGCTGTTGCCTCTCATCCTGTCATTTGTTACCTGGGAGAAGTATCTGACACCCACATCACTACAATTTCCTTTCAGTCTATTTCCACAACAGATCAACAAGTTACTCATCCAAGTCTTTATCCTCTGCTCTTAAATTTCTTATTGTCATGCAGAGCCAAAAGCATCTTTATAGTATTTCTGAAATCCCTTCAGTGTAAGAAATCTAAGCCATAACTCCTAGATTAGGAGCTGTGAGTAAGATTGCAAATAAGATTTATAAATAAAATAAAAATTGTTTATTATTATAAATAAATTTTATAAATAAGATATATTTTGGGGTAAAGCTGCCTCGTTTGATATTTTCTGCTACCAGAGTATCAGAACAACAAAAATGATAGAATCATCAAATAGTTTGGGTCAAAAAAGATGTTTGGATTCCACTGATGACACAGAACTGCAAAAACCTACTATTAAACTGTGTCCCTAAGTGCCACATCTACACATCTTTTAAATCCCTCCAGTGCTGGTAACTCAACCAATTCCCTGTCATGCCTAAACTCATTGGGTACCAAATCACCTTGGGAAAAAGTCAAAACCAGGAGCTACTGTGAAAATAATGTAGGCAGAGGTTGGGACTTTCTGAAGCTGGCTTTTCCAAGTGGAGGGAAGTGTATCAGTGGGACAAAATGGGGATGGAAAGATGAGCAGGAGGACGGCTGCTCTCATTATCACACAGGGCGGCTTTCCAGCAGAGGACAAGGTGAGAGCAGCGAGTGATGGATCTGCCTCCCTCCCACCCCTACGTGACATTCACAGCTGCTTATCCAGGCCTTGCAGGATGCTTCTCTCCAAGGGCAGCTCCTCTGGTGTCCTTGAGCTTGCATGGAAATGTTTTGGCAGGTCCTGCGTGGCAAGAACCGGAGCCAGGGCTGGGCTGTTCCTCTTGTTGTACTGCCCTGCAGGACCCTCCTGATACTGCCTGTTTGAGCAAAGGTGTTGTGAGCATGTTCCAGCTGGACACAAAGATGTTCTGCTCGCTCCCTCATTTTCCATGTCAGCTTTCCTGCTATAATTTCCCAATTACCACAAGATGCCAGAGGCTTGGGGCTGGTTTTGCAGTTATTCCCTCTCCAGGTAGGATGGATCAAACTGGATCATGGCCCAAAAGATGGGACTCTGCTTTTCTGTTTAGAAAAGGATGCGGCTCCACATCAGGAATTAACCTGTAGCTGGTCCAGGCAATCCTCTTTCTCTGCCCTGAATAAGAGCCAGTCATCCTATAATCACTCCTGAGAAACTGGGAAATTTTCCTGTTTTCACAGAAAACAGCAATCAATGCACCCAAGGGATGAGCAGCAGCTTTGTCACATGTACTGAAAATATTCCAGGGAAAATCCTCCAAGGAACTGAGTACATTAGCAGGACCCACCATCTCCTGCACCTGGACATCGAGGTCCCATGCTCAAGCCTCGTGGGAAAGATGGGAAGAATGGGAAAACAAGGTAGGGAATGATTTTGCTGAGCACAGCAGGTGCCAATAGAAATGTAGGACATTGCAGGCAGCAGTGAACGAGCTGGAAACGCTCCCTTTGGCTGCTCAAGGATGTACAAATGCACTTGGATTAAAGGCTGGGAGAGCAATACAAACACCTGGGAGGAGATGTCTCACTTACATCCTCTGTTCTCACATGTCCTGTTTGCTGCTCAGCACTTCCAGCTCCGTGGTCCCAGCTGAGCCTCAAATCCCTCAGAGCCCCCAAACCAGCCCTCAGCCAGAGCTCAGGGGAGCAGAAGGATTGACATGACCCCAACCATCACCCGGTGGTTGCTCACACCAAACCCTGGCAATGGTTTGGGGATTTTGGAATTGTCCCCTTGGGGATTTTGAACCCAAAATCTCTGGTGCATGGGACTGAAAGGAGAGGGGGAAAGTTTGTTGCTAGCTCTGGACAGAGAGCTTGCAAGCCTCAGCTCTGCTGCAGACCTCCTGTTCCTTGTGCCCTCTGTTTTTCAGCCTGCCCCTCTCTGAAATATCCATCTTGATGCTCTTCTCAGCTTTCCATGGCAAAGCCAGGGATGGAGACAGGCAGATTGCCTCCTGTCTACCTCTAAACAGCTCTTCCCAAAAGAGCAAACAAGCAGTGCTGCCAACATCCCAGCCCCGTCTCCGAGAGCACAGGAGGCCCCAGGGCCAGTTTGGGAAGAAGGATGGCTCTCCTGCTACCAAAACCCCAGCTCCAGGGGATGCTGCTTCTCAGAAACCTAAATCAGAACATTTTAATGGCTGAGCACAGGGCTAGAGGATAAAGAGACAAAGAAAAATAAATCAGGCGGATGACAGAGGGGCTGGGAATGGGAGGAGGTAGCAGACGGTAAAAGAAATTAAATCAAGAAGCAAAATTAAGGTGCTGCAGGCAAAGATGAAGATGCTGGATTAAAGATTAACCGTAACCAAGATGGAAATGTGGCCCTTTAAAGGTACAAATTGCTTCAATGCATTTCACAAAACCCACTCAAATCTCCTAAGAATAAAGTTTTCACAGATGCAGCTGGATCACAGTAACAGATATCTGGACCTAAGAACTCTGGATGGCTTCACACCATCCAATTAAAAGCAAAGGGAAGGCAATCACCCTAAAAACCTGAAAGTTCTGCATTGAAGTGAAGGAGAGGGGATGCAAGCAGTCGTCAGAGAAGGTTTTGGCACTGTGCAGATAAATTCTGTGGGTATTTTCAAATCACTCTGAATCCAGGGGAGGTGCTGAGCCCTTTGGGTCTGTCTGCTCACCGAGCATTTCCTAATTTATCTCCTGCCAGCCAAAGGAATGGTGGGTGAGCTCCACGTGGGAGTGCACCTTTCACACCTGCTCCTTCACAGCCCAAAGGAAGAGACAGCTCAGCCAGCATCCCCACCAAAGTGGAGCAGGTGGAGCAGGTTCAGCCCTGGGCTCCAGCCCTGGGAGCAGAGGATCCTCATCCCATCACAGCACATCAGGGCTTTGCACTGCTGCACATTCCCGTTCTGAGATCGCCAGGAGAAAGGTCTCTCATGCATTGCCACCTCCTTTTAGCACCAGCAACTCACATTTTCCACTGGAGCGTCTAAGACCCTGTTCCTGGGAGAGTGAGGGGGGTGGAGGAACTGGATGAGGTCATGAGGTTCAGTTCTTTAAAACCCTGATGTACTTTTTTCAAATTTTCTGATGAGAGTTTCCTGGGTGATACGGACTTAGGAGCACCCACAAAAGAAGCATGGAATGGTTCGGGTTTGAAGGGGCATTTCAAGCTCATTGTAATGAGCAATGACCAAATTAGACCAGGTTGCTCAAAGCTGCATCCAACCTGACCTTGGACACTTCCAGGGATGGGGCAGCCATGACCTGGCTGTGCGAGCCTGTCCCTTATGGTGCAACCCTTCTCCTGGCACAAACACAGCCTTGAGCCTCGCTGTTCCTGGCAGGATTCCCAGGAGCAGAGAACCTCAGGGAAACATCAAAATCAAACTCAACATGCACTTCAAGCCTCCAGCAGGACATCAGAGAGCTCTGAGCCAGGTGAGAGCAGGACAACACAGGTGCACACCCACACACGGACATGGGGATGCTGCTCTGAAGATGAGAAGGTTTAGTCACTGTGAGCTCAGCTCGCTGCACTTTTTTTCCCTGCCACTGCTTTCCTTTGGTCCTTCCTTTTCCCTTTGGCCTCCTTTTCCTCTGCACTCCACGAAATGAGCATTTCATGGGAGCAGAGCAGCCAAGTGGAGCTGAGCTGGCAGCTCCTTGAACGCATGGAATGCCTCCCTCGTTCCCAGCTCGAATTTTGGAAAGCAACATCTGCCTGCTCCTGAAGGTCACTTGGATCCTGGATCAGGGATGCTGCACCACCTCCTCATTGCTATGCTGCGCCTGGAGCAGCCATAAATGTCCTGTCACATGAAATGCTGCTTCATTACAAGTTTTGGGAGGGAGGGGCCAAATAAAATGCAAAGCAAATGGTAAAAACTCCACTTTGATGGGATCAGTGTGATTCCTGCCCTTACTTATGTGGGTGTAGAAAGGAATCCAGAGGTTTTACTTTGGATTTGCACTTGTACAAGGGGAGAAAACCTGTGGGAAATCGAGATGATGCTAATGCAGTGAGGGGGCTGGTGCAGCCATGGCTAAATAAACGCTAATAAATAAATAAATGCCGATGTTTAAGATCGCGCTGCCCCCTCTCCTTGAACACGCCGTTCCAGCCCTCCTGGGGGCTGATCTGATGTTGTCTCACCAGGGGGGTCGATGTAAACATCTCCCTGGTGGGCAGGGCCCGGGTGGATCAGAGGGAAGAGGGTGAGATCCCTCGGGAGGAGTGGGAACACAGCTGCAGTGAGGCAGCTGGATTCGGGCTGCTGGAAATGGTACCTTGTCACAGCTTGGCGGCTGTGAGGATGCAGGGATTCAGGGATGCAGGGATTCAGGGATGCAGGGACTCAGAAAAGCAGAGGATTGTTGTGAAGCTAGAAAGCAGCAGAGCAAACTTCCCTTCTCCAGCCCGCATGGGCAGGAGCTGCAAACACAAATCAAGCTCCAGACCTGCAAAGCTGGCAGAGGTTTTCCTGCAGGAAGGTTTCTCCTGCCATGCAATCCCAGTGGTTTTAAGCAGACTGCATGACTGGGTCTGCTCTAATTCCTGCTTTTCTGCCATGGATGTCTGGGAGGAAAGGCATGGAGCCACAGCACCCCAGCAATTTTGCAAGGAGCAGGAATAAGGAGCAGGTGCTGAGCAGAGCCACACGGCTCTGCTTGTGCTTTTCTCAGGAAAGCAGGTCACGGGGGAGGAGGGGGGGTCCTTTCCCAGCTTTGCTGCTGCAAATGGGTTTAACCAGAGCCACGCTGGTACCCAAACCCTCTCCTGGCCCCTCTGGAGCTCATGCAAAGAGGGATTGCTATCAAAACCTTTTAAAGCCACTTTCTGCTAAGGAAAAATGGCTTGCAGAGATACAAGCTGGTGGAAGCCTCTCTGCTCCCAGCAATATTTCTTCATTAGGCTTTCTCCTCTCTCTTCCCCATCCTGCTGTATC
Source organism: Camarhynchus parvulus (assembly GCF_901933205.1). Lineage (NCBI taxonomy): Eukaryota > Metazoa > Chordata > Aves > Passeriformes > Thraupidae > Camarhynchus > Camarhynchus parvulus. The sequence goes on along the minus strand of NC_044572.1, from coordinate 149,522,960 downwards.
TCTGTACATCTGGAATCAGAAAGGACAGAGAGTTCCCCAAAAAACCCAGGCAGTGGACTTGGCTTCTGTTCTATTATTCTATTCTATTCTATTCTATTCTATTCTATTCTATTCTATTCTATTCTATTCTATTCTATTCCATTCCATTCCATTCCATTCCATTCCATTCCACTCCACTCCACTCCACTCCACTCCACTCCACTCCATTCCATTCCATTCCATTCCATTCCATTCCATTCCATTCCATTCCATTCCATTCCTACTTTCAGTGACACCCCTACCTTCAGCCACCCACCTTTCCCAAATTGGACAGATGTTGCAGCATCTGTGCAAGCTCACACTCAACTGTCTGCTGTGCTTTATGTGCTGAGGTTCAGCTGAGGTGCAGTGACAGGTTTGGGAGAGCATTCATCCCAAAGGGAGTTTCTGACTTCCCACTCAGTGAGAAGATGTGGAATATTCCTCAGCTAATTAAATACTTGCCGATTATAAGGCAGCACCAATGACGACTGTGCTGGCTAAAGCAATTTTTACTGAAAAATGTCTCTGCTGTCCTGTCTGGGCTTTGCAGCACCGGGAGTGGCCTTTCTTGCAGGAATTGCTGATGGTGCAGCAGCAGGCACAGTCCTAGGGGTGAAATGTCCTTTATTTTCTCCCCCCACAACCTGCCCAGCACTAAAATGCACATAATCCAGTGCCAAACACATCTATCTCTGCCTCCTCCCTTGGCAGGGTGATCATTTCAGCCCTTCCTCTGCACCTCCTGCAGACCTGAACAGATTCCTTGGACTCTGCTTCCGCACTGGAACATCCTTCCAGAGGGAGAACCAGACCAGAGGGTCTTAGATGCTCAAAGGCTTGTGGTGCAGGGATCAGGGCTGGGTCTATAGCTCCCAAGCTGGGAAATTCAGAAGTCCCCCTGAGCCTCACTGATATCTCATGGATTAAGCCAATAGCAGCTGAATGCACTCAACCCTCCTGGCACTCTCTGTGCCAGGGCCCAGGGGAGGCAGGAGCACGGGGATAAAGCCAGGCAGTATCACCATCACGGATGAAATGCAGATGAAATCCCAGCAGGAAGCTTTTATCCTCTGGCTCAGGAGTGCTCATTGCCAGGGTGCTTTCTCTGAAATCCAAGCTGGCACCTGGAGCCAGGAATCTCCAGAGGAGGAGATCAGATTGCAAAGGGTGGGAAAAGGGAGATTCCTGCTGCTGCAGCTCCTTCCAGCCCAGTCAGGAAGGTGGGCAGAGGGGAATGTCCAGAGGAGGGGAATGTCCAGAGGAGGGAAGCAGATAAGCATCAGAATAAGGAATAAAGGAAGACTTTGCAGAGAAGAAATTTTCTGGAGCCACCAAGGAAGCAGAACAAGTCGGGGACAGAGACAGAGAGTCTGGAAGTCAAAGGGGGTCTGAGTGTGTGGAGAAAGTCCATCAGAACATTTAGTTTGACACTCAGGAGTCCTGAAAGGAAAAAAGGTTGGAAACCACAGTGCTAAGGTGTAAATCTGGCTGTTTTCTCCCCAGCCCCTCCGAAGTGTCCCTGCCAACACTGCTGGCTCGTGAATCAAGGTCATCCCCACAGAGTGAGCAGTGAGCAGACAGGTAGGTTAGGACCAAAGGGATGAAGCTGCTGGTCCCAGGCTTCACCTGCCCAAGGGTAACAGAACCGAGCAGGAAAAGTACAGTGGATGTGACAGCTCCCACTCCATCCTCCTGTTTGATCTTCCTTTCTTTCCTGAGATGACAGGAGGTGTCAGAGTGAAGGAGCACCGCTCACAAGCTGGGGGCTCCCAGGCCACCTCTTCTGAAAGCTTTTCTGGGGAGGGAGGGAGGCCAGGAGGACAAAAATAAATGCTCCTTGTTCAGGGGACCTGAGAGCAGGTCCCCATGTCGCTCCTGCTTCAGAGCAGCAGAAAATGTTCTGAGAGTTCCTGTCAGTTCTGCTGCATTTTGAAGCCGTCTCACCCCTGCAAGCCTCCAAAGCAAAGTGACACTTGTCATTGGACCAACACTGCTCCCTCCTAACCCTCCAAAAACACTAATCTGGGTAAAGGCAAATATAAAAGAAAAGTCAGAGCTGTAAGCGACCTAGAAAAGCAGTTGTTTGGGTTTTTTTTCAGCTCCAGTTGCAATAACAGCACACTGAAAGCTGTGAAATGCTGGGGCATGACAGTAATAGGAGTCATGTAAGTCCTGGTTCACAGACTGCAGCAGCAGCTCTTTGCTGGAGAGAGAACAGGCAGGACAACCTCAGCGGCCTCCCAGATCCCAGGAGGAGCTGGCAGAGCTGGCAATTAGCAAAAGCATCTTTTGTGCTTGTAAACTGAGCGAGTTGGGTAGAAATGAGCAGGGAAGCCGGGAAATGCCCGGTGCTGTGATACCGTTTCTAACAACACTTGGGAGGTGCTGATGCCTGAGTGGAGACAAACACAGCAGCCCTCCAGAAGCGGGGGTGGAGAGAGGAATTCTTTTTATAGCTACCTGGAAAAAAACTAAAATACATTTTTGTCCCACAAACAGGATATTCCTGGGAATACCGTGGTGGAATGCACCTCACTATCACTTCAAACTGAATTTTAGGAAGCATTTCTTTACACAGAGGGTTGTCAAACACTGGAACAGGCTTCCCAGAGAGGTGGTTAATGTCTTAAACCTGTCAGTGTTTGAGAGAGATTTGGAAAACCCTCCTAATAACTTTAGGATAGCCCTGAACTATCCCAACTTGGTTGGGCAGTTGGAATTGATTATTGTTTTAAGTCCCTTTTAACTAAAAATTCTATTCTATTCTATTCTATTCTATTCTATTCTATTCTATTCTATTCTATTCTATTCTATTCTATTCTATTCTATTCTATTCTATTCTATTCTATTCTATTCTGTTCCATTCCATTCCGTTCCATTCCATTCCAATGGCAATTCTGGGATTCTTCCCCTGCCCTGCTCCATGTGTCTCGTGTAAAACATTTTCAGTCTCCCCCCTCACCCTGAGTTGTTTCTCTTGGGGATGAGCAGCAGATTCTCTCCTGGGACTCATCAGTGCAACTTTAATGTCTAAAAAAACTCCTTGGGCTACAACACAGCCACAGCCATGTGTGTGCTTTCCCATCCCTGCATTACACTGGATCTCCATGTCTTGGGCATATCTAAATTACATTTTAGGCATTAAAAATCCCTTCCTTCCAGGTACCTTTGTAGCTGAAAGATGATTTTCCCAGCCAGGACCCAGATCCTGCAGTAATATCGGACACAGGGAGCTCCCTCCACTCTCTTTGTGTTGTTCCACAGGCAGCAGCTCTGGAGACACATTTTTCTTGGATTTTAGGGATTTGCATCACAGAGTTCTGCCTCCCTCATCCCTACCAGTAACCAAACAGTCCCTTGGAACATATATTTAATGCCAGGAAACTCTCCAGCGCTGTTTTGACAAATACTTTGGATACCAGGACTGGAAAAGGTCTGTCTGAACACAATTCCCAGCAGCAGCGATACATTACTGCAGCTTCAATTTGGACTGGCATGGAAGATTAAAGGTAAAGATGAGAGCTGACAGCCAAAAAAACCTGCAACAGCCCTTTGCCCAGGCCCCAGCCCAGGATTATGGATGAAAAAAAATCACATGCATATTGATAATCCCTGGGATAATCCTGTGCAGTGCCCTTGAAGCTGTCAGGAGCCTTGCTGAGGTTTGAAGATTCCTTCCTTAAGATTTGACATACGAGTTCTATGCAGCATTAAATAAATAATAACCACAGCTAAAAAGGAATAGCATTCTCTTGGATCCCAGCTCATCTGGGCTCCTTCTCTCCCAATACAGGCCACAGTTAACTTTTATTCAGAGACACCAGCAGAGCCCTGAGAGAGGGCAGGAGAGCTGAGTTGTGGCTCTGCTCTGCTCCTCCTAGGTGACAGAGGAGAAATCGCTCCCTGGGTTTCTCCTTCCCCACCTGAAAATGACACAGCTCTGGTTCTGGGGACAGCCCATCACTCATCAGTGCAATTATGACCCTTTCCATTCAGTGCAATTATGACCCTTTCCATTTTTGTCTCCTTGGCTGGCTGGTGGTGGATTGGATCCATCACCCAAAAATGAGGGGGGCTGATGTGCTTCCCACCCATTTTGCTGTCTGTGATGCCTCAGGTTTTGGCTTTTATGTTTTTCCGATTCTGTTCTGCTTTAGTGTGTGGGTCTGAGCTTCAAATTAGGGATGGTGAGCTCTCTTCACAGAGTAGGGAGACAAAACAGTTCCCCCTCTAGCTGGAGACCAAGGACAAATGATCCAAATCTCAGGCTCAAGAGCATAAACAACGTGGACTGAAAAGAGAAAACAAGAAGGATGGGACTTCATGGGCTAATTGTAATTGGACAATTAACTCAAATATGCAAATGGACCAGAACTTATAAAAGTGTGAGACCCCATGACCGGTCGTGCATTTTGTGACCATTTTGGAATCATCTTGGGTGTAGCCCTGGCTGGGCTCTTGTGCTGCCCAAGGTGCATCCATTGAGGCCTTCTAATAAATCCCTGCTTTATTCTTTAACTCTGTCCAGTCTCTGTTCTAGGTCAGCCTTCACAAGGCATCACCTGCACTTCCATCCTCAGCAGCAAGAAGGGCTCTCCTCAAACCTGGGAAGATCAAAGCTCTCGATGGGTCAGGCTTCAGGCCACCACCATAAAATCACAGAGTGGTTTGGGTTGGAAGGAGCCTTAAAGATCATCCCATTCCAACCCCTTTCCATGGGCAGGGACACCTTCCGCTGTCCCAGGTTGCTCCAAGCCCTGCCCAAGCTGGCCTGGAACACTTCCAGGGATGGGGCCACCACAGCTCCTCTGGGCACCCTGTGCCAGGGCCTGACCACCCTCACCCTGCCATGCACCAGGCTCTGGCACAGGGTGAATTTATCGCCTCAGAGAGAGCCAGCAAACCTCCTCCTGACATCCCACCAACATTCCACATGTCCATTAAACCCCCTGGAGATGCAGCTCTGGCCTGAAGCAGAAGGGAGCTCTGGGAGATGAACACTCATCTTCCAACTGGGCAGCGCTGTAATTAAATTAAAGGATTTGCAAAGCTCTGGAAAGAGCCTTGACAAGTCTGAAAATCATTCCCTTCCATGAAATTGGGCTTTCTGACCTCTCTGCATCAGTTATTTTCCTGACTGAGGGTTAAAGTGCATCCAAATAAATCTGATGGACAGGACACAGAGGATTTGTCCTCTCCAGGGCTTTTGCTCATTGCCTTTCAGGATGGCCACTGGGAAAATCTGTCAAGCTCCACATTGAGTTGGCTGTCAGAGCAGGCTGGATATTCCATGTTTTTGCTAATCCTCTCTGCAATGGGGCTGAGAGGCCATGGAGAGCTCAGGTAAGATGCACAGGTTGGTGTCTTGTGCCCTCACATGAGCAATCTCACAGTGCTGACCCTGAGTCTCCTCATTCCACCTCATGAAGACCAAAATTCACGTGGTGACACTCCCTGCTACCCACACAAAACAAAAAAAAACATGATGGGAGCTCTTCTGGGTGACCAGTCTGACCATCAAATTCACCTTTAGATAACCAGTTCTCAATGATAAATAGGAATACTTATTTTTGCTCACTAACAGGAGCTCCGTGCTCCCAGATTCCCTGACATTTCGAGGAGCTGTCTGATGTTATTTAGCACAGCAGGCTCAGGGAAAACTGAGGCACGAAGCTTACACTGATCTGCCCAGACACACAGAAAGTTCATCATTAGACAAGGGCTGCATCTTGGGCACTGTGGCCTCTTTTTGCTGCTGTTTTAGCAGAATATTTCATCTTCTAGCATTTCATCTTCTAGCATGGTGCACAAGCAGTCAGGTGAAAATGAACACAAGTCCTTTTCTCCTCTTTAAAACAGGGGCAAACTTTCCCCATCCTTATTCACAGTGTGCCAGTTCTGGAGCCTTTTCCACCACATCCATCTGTCCTACCTTGTCCATCCTGCCAGTCCATCACCATGGACTCAAGAACCTGCACCCTGAGCATTTCCCATGGAATCCCACCATGAGAATGAGGTGTCTGGGACTGGAATGGACAAAATAGATAAAATTAGATATTAGGGAGAAATTCTTCACTGTGAAGGTGATGGGGCCCTGGCACAGGCTGCCCAGAGGACCTGTGGCTTTCCCATCCCTGGAAGTGTTCAATGCCAGGTTGGATGGGGCTTGGAGCAACCTGGGATAGTGGAAGGTGTCCCTTCCCATGGAACAGGGTTGGAATGGGATGATCTTGAATGTGGCTCTCTACTCAAATCATTCTCTGATTCATTGATGAAATTTTAGAATTACAAAATTTATTCTGTTTGGGGTGGATACTGATGTTTCTCACTTGCTGTTCAAGGATTCATTAAAAAATGAGGCATTTTAAGAAGTTCATCTGAACTTGCCTCAGTCTTGAAAGAAAGTTGAACAAAGAAGCCTGATGGGGAAACAACTTCTTGTGTCCTTAACAAAGATAAAACATAAAACATCACCTACTCAAACATCTACCTAGTGCTAATGGTCTGGGCTTTGTCTAACCCTGGTCCTGACTTGTGGTCATGACACACCTTCCTCAAATCGTGCACAGGCTGCTCTGGAGCCCCCAGCTCCAGGAAATGCCAACATTCCAGAGGATACAGACCTGGAAAGATCTGCAGGTTTAGAGACAGAACCATTTGGGAAGTGGTGCTCTGTACCCAGACAGAATTTCTTGTGCCCATAAAGGCAGACTAAATCAATCCAGAAAGAAGTACATGGAGATAAAGCAACTCCACTCTGAATTTTGCACACAGAGGGTGCAGAGCGTTCTGCTGGTGCAGCTCTTTGTATCTCCTCCCTGCACCCGAGCCTGCCTTGAAGCTGCTTCAAAGCTGCACCCTGTTGAGTCACTGGCGTTAGAGCACACCAAAATCAGGCAGCAGGTTTCCCCAGTTTGCCTTTTTTCCCCACACTTCAAAGCCTGGAGCTGTGATCCAAAGCTCTCCACCAGCATACACAGACGCCTGGGCTGTGCTGTTACAGCCTACAGTCCCCTCATGGAGCCTGGGCAGTCAAGTTGGATTTCCACCACAAGCCACACAGCAGCTTGGCATGTCCAGGAGAGCCGGCAGGGATGCAGGCAAGACAGGGATGCAGCCACAGAACCATGGAATTGTTGGCTGGGAAAGATCCTCAAGCCAAAGTCTTGACCCAGCACTGCCACGTTCACCACTAAACCTCAACCCCCAGCGCCACATCTGTGCATCCTTTAAAATCCTTCTGGGGATGGTGACTCAGCCACCAGCCTAGGCTGCCTGTTCCAGAGTTGACTACTCTTTCCATGAAGTAATTTTCCCTAATATCCAATCCAAACCTTGCCTGGTGTGACTTGAGGCTGTTTCCTCCTGTCGGTTGTTACCTGGGAGAAGAGATTGACCCTCACCTGGCTGCCCCTCCTGTCAGGGACTTGTGGAGAGCCAGAAGGTCCCCCCTGAGCCTCCTTTTCTCCAGGCGGAGCCCCTCCAGCTCCATCAGCTGCTCCTGGTGCTTGTTTGTTTGGTTTTTTTCAGAATACACAGCACAAACACATGTGAACACAGAAACCATCCTGAACCTCACGAGGCTCCAGCTCTCACTCTCAGCACTGAGCTGAGGCTGGAATTACATCACTGAACCCAAAGCCCCTTCCCAGTGGGAGCATCCTCCAGGTGTCAGTGTCTGGCTTCTGCCAGGTCTGTAGAGAGAATTCATTTATTCCACCCATATTCCCAAATTGTCTAGGGAAGCAAGGGAACATTTGATTCAGGGTCTCTGAATCCTCCGTCCTCTCCCCCTTTCCCTTCTGTCAAAAGCCATTAAACCTTGCTCTGCTGGCAGGCAGCAAAGGCCCTGTGTTCTCCTGCTCAGCTTCTCCTGCATTCTGTGCTGTGAAAGGCGCTGGAGAACAATCCAGCACCTGCTTTCCCAGTTCCATGGACAATTCTGACCACTGGGAAGGCCAAAGGAGTTTAACTCCTGTCCCAAATAGGGATGGACACAGCCCTGTCTTCTGCTGCTTTGTGCTGACAGAATTGGCCACCTCTTTCCTGAAGCACCTGGAATCCAGGTAACAACTCCCAGTCCCTGATCTTAGGAGACACAAATTAGTCCCTGATCTTCTCCCCTTTTATTTCATGCCATGAGGAGCTGGGAGCAAGGGAAAGAGAAGAAAGAAGCAGAGGTGCCACCCACAAATCTCAGAGTCACTCAAAGGGGCTGGGATTAATAAATCTAAATCAGGAAAAGGTGTCCTTGTAACAAAGGAGGTGTCTGGCAAAACAGCCCCCTGAAATCTGCCCTTCTTTGTGCTCCCAGCAGCCCCAGAGCCCAGGGATAAACCCTCAGGCTCTGGAGGTGCGACTGGGTTTCACTGCATTGCCCTGTTTTGTCTGCTCTCACCCAGGGCTAGAAAAAGCCTCCTGGGACTATAATTCCATCTGCCTGGTTGCACACTGCGAGTGCAGTCAGACAGGCTGAATTAAGGGATCCTTCTAACTGGGTTTAACACAGGGGAACTAATGGGAATATTCAGATTAACCTCCCTGCATGCCCCTGTGTAGCCAGCACGAGGCTTTCTTCCCTCACTGACATCCCCTCAACGCATCCACAGGAGCAGTTGGGAAAGGCAGGATTTGCAGCTGAAGGTGTGGGGAATTGAACTGATTAAGGGCAATGGAGCTGGAACAGGGGGACTGGCAAACACCAGAACATGTTTGGGATCACATGAAGGGCACTGTTGTTCCTTCACAGCTGGATTGTTGCAGTAAAAAAAATATATGTTTTATATAATTTGTGTATCATTAATATGTAATAGGCCATTAATAGATCCAAAGGGGAGAGCAGTGCACTGATTTCTCACAGGGTTTTAGGGTTTTAGCAGACCACCAGGTCAAGGGAGGTGACCTCTGCTCTGCTCCTGTGAGACCCTTCCTGGACTGTGTCCAACTCTGAGGCCTCAACATCAGAAGGACATGGAACTGCTGGAGAGATTCCAGAGGAGACCAAAAAATGATCAGAGATGGAGCCCAGCTGGGACAGCTGGGGGTGTTCAGTGTGGAAAAAAATAAAGTGTCAAGGACACCCTAGAGCCCCTTCCAGTGCATAAAGGGGCTCCAAGAGAGCTGGAGAGGGACTTTGGACAAGGGATGGAGAGCCAGGACAAGAGGGAATGGCTTTTAGCTGAAAAAGGGTGGATTTAGAGGGGATTTTAGGGAGAAATTCTTCCCTGTGAGGGTGGTGAGGCCCTGGCACGGGTTGCCCAGAGAAGCTGGGGCTGCCCCATCCCTGGAATAGCTCAAGGCCAGGTTGGACGGGGCTTGGAGCAACCTGGGACGGTGGAATAGTCACTGTCCATGGCAGGGGGGTGAAACTTGAGGACCCAAACCATTCTGTGACTCCGTGAAGTGTCTGTATCTGAGGGAATCATTCATCCCTGTCAGCACAAACAGGCTGTGAGTGCCTGATCTACAGCTCTGGCAGGGTCATTGATGCTCAGGGTGACAGACAGGGGAAAGAGAAGCTGTTTCTTGACTTTGGGAAGCTTTTCTTCAAAAGACAGGCAGTGGGAGATGGATTAACTGATGTGATGAGCAACATGATTTCTGTGGGATGTTAGAGATAAGACAATTCCTGTGTGACACGTTTCTGGTGGTGGGGAGTAGAGGAACCAAGGGAGCTGTACATTCCAAAGGGAATCAGAGCAGCAAGGCTGGAATCACAAAAAGCCCCCAAAAGCGCAGGAAAGAACAGTTAATGCCTTTCTCTTTCAACAAGTGGTGTGGAGCCCATGGAACTCACACTGTGTCCTGCTCCTTGTGCTGCCTTGCAAGGACTTTCCTTTTATCCTGTAGGACATGCAGTCAGGAATTCAGACAGCTTGGGATTCTGCAGATTAGACACTGGATATCCCACCCAAAAAAATGGGAATTTCAAGCAAAGCAGCTGCATTTCAAGATTCAGGGGGTATCCAGACCACAAACACTAAAGAGTACAATTACCCTATGAAAAAATTATACAAAAAATTCCTCTTTCTAGGATATTTGGGGGCTCCTCTGAGTTGTTCCAGACAAAGGAAACAAACAAAAAACACCCCAAAAAAACTTGCTCTGATACTTCAAAACTCTCCCAGTGGTTTTTGTCTCTGGTACCTCCAGAACCAGCCCACACCCTACCCCTCAAGCAGCTCCTGTTTGAAAAAATCCCATGAGCAGGTCTGTTCTCGGCCTTTGGAGCTGTATTTTAGGATACCACGAGTTTCCAGGTGATTTCACCTCACCCCAGAGCTAAGGCAGTGTTTGTTCTGTTCTCCAAGCCTATCCTTGCTCACACAGGTCACCTTCCTAAACAGTGAGGTTTGCATTTCCCAAGTCAGGTAGGTGAAAGGCTTTAATTACCGAAACAATCTTTCCCAAGGGAAGCCGAAGGTGCCCTTGAATTAAAACCACAGATTCCCGAGGTGCTTTCTCTTCCAAGAGCAGAAAAGCTTTTATGCAAATATTTTGGAAGGTTTGGAAAGGCCTCTTAAGATCAGTTATTGTAATGCCTGGTTATTATAATGCTTAGTTATTAAAATGAGACAGAGGAGCTGCTCGATGGAGCCAGGTGTTCCCTGAGGGATGAGGGTTCCCCCGGCAATGCTGGATCTCACTCTTTGCGTGTCTGGGGTTGGATTTCACACCTGCATGGCCTGATTTTGTCTCCTACACCAGGGGATAAAATACAAGCTCTCAGCTGGCTTGGACCCTGCTGTCACCAAGGAGGGGAGGAGTAGTGCTCGCCTGTTGCAGCCTGATCCCAGGTTGCCTCTCCGCACCCTTCACAGGATTTTGGGATGGAAGGGACTTTAAATATCTTCTCATTCCAACCCCCTGCCATGGGCAGGGACATCTCCTACTATCCTAGCTTGCTCCAAGCCCCGTCCAACCTCACACGTGGATGCTTCCAAGGATGGGACTTCCCTGGGCATTCCAATTTCCAGGGTTCCAGCAACACCCTCACAGTAAATAATTTCATCCTAATATCCAATCTACTTTATTTCACTTTAAAGCCATTTCCCCTTGCCCCATCACTCCATGTCCCTGTCAGACACCCCGCACTTTGTGGTTTGTGACTGTCCCTTTTCCATCCCACACCAATTCTCCTCATTTACCTGATCCCATGCTCAAAGAACACCTGAACACAGCTTTGATGGCCTGAACCCAGATTCATCAGCCCCATGGGGCAGCAGGACTGCCTTGCAACCCTAAATAGCCCCACACCTTCCTCTGCAGCCACAGAATCATGGAATTGTTAAGGCTGGAAAAGATTATGGAGCCCAACTCTTGACCCACCATTGCCACGTTCACCACTATACCTCATCCCCAAGTGCCACATCCACACGTTTTTTGGACACTCCCAGGAGTGGTGACTCCACCATTTCCCTGGGCAGCCTGCTCCAAAGCCTGACCACTTTCCCAGTGAAGAACTTTTTCCTAATATCCAATATAAACCTCCACTGGTTCATCTTGAGGTCGTTTCCTCTTGTCCTGTCACTTGTTACCTGGGGAAAGAGACTGACTCCAGCCTCATTAAAATGTCCTGTCAGGGAGTTGCAAAGACACATGAAGGGATGCTGTCACCACCAGTAACAAACCTTGGCTCTGTCTCCCTGCTCCCATTGCCAAATGAAATCCCTGGGCAAGGCAGGTGAGGAATGAAACTCTGGTGAAGCACAAGAACATGAACACACAACCATGGATGTATTTATCAACTGTATTTATCAACTCCTCCCCTGTCCCAGGAGGAGAAAGAGGGAGCAGGAGACCAGATCCTGCCTGGGTTTTCACTTCATCAGGGCTAAGCAGCCAATAATTACTCCAGATGAGTACCCTTGGAGGAGAGCCAGAGAATCCCAAATCATTCTCTGATTTCAACTTTCAATTTACCCAGCCCGTGCTAAGCTCATTAATCACACTTGCAGCACCCAACACAACAGAAATTAGTCCCTGATCTTCTCCCCTCTTATTTCATGCCATGAGGAGTTGGGGGCAAGGAAAAGAGAAAAGAGAGGCAGAGGTGCCACCCACGAATCTCAGAGTCACTCAAAGGGGCTGGGATTAATAAATCAAAAATCCATTGTTAATAGTACAAACTTAAATATCCATCTAAATGCAAATGAATGAACACTCAAGGGTTCTTCCTCTTTTTTTTTATTTCCAAGTGCTCTGTTCGACAGCTCCATCTTTGAGGAAGCACATGGTCACCACATAATTGTCTGATTCTAATTGCAATTTTACAGCCCAACCCTTCATGGCCCATGGATTTTAAGTGGCCTTTAAAGGATTTTGGCATGCTCTGGATGGGATTGGAAGCTCAGGTGTCTGCAGGAACAGGCAGGAGCTCTCATGGGAGGATTGCTCCAGGTTTCCAGCCTCTGTACCTGTTCAGTCACAGGAGGCAAGGGGTTAAATCCAGAGGCTGGGTCAGTGGAATCAGGAGGAATCTGGGTCACCAAGATCTGCAGCCTCAGGTGCGTGACTGTGAGTGTGGGGAAGCTCCACCTGGCCGCCCATCCTTGGAGCAGGAACATGGAGAGCGGCACAAGAGGAATCTTGAGGGGTCTCAGCATCTTCTGAGAAAGCAACCTGATTCACAATTGTCTCCTACATTCTATAATTTTTCTTCTTTGAATTCTAAATAGTCAAATGTTTGCAAAAATATTAAGGCATGGGTTAAAGGTTTGGTTACTGGAAGGTGGACTGGCTCAGTGGAATTAATAACGTGGAGGAAGGGCCACATGTGCTCTGACAGAGAATGACCTTCGTTGGGGTTTTGCTCTTTGTGATGTCTTATCTGGAGTATTTAGGAAGGAATAGGATGGGTGGCTCCACAGCTGAAGTAGAATGAGTGGGTGACACTGGCCACTAGGTGCATTGAAGCATGGACCCTCAAAGAACACGCTGTGATAATTGATGTGAAGATGATAATTCCAGGCACAGCAAATGGGGATTTGCCATCAACAGGCTGGCTTGGGCTGCAGGGAATGCAGCAGAGGGAGAACAGGCAGGGAAATGAAGCTGTAATTCCATTAAATTGGTGAGAACTGGGAAATGGGATTTCAAACAGTTTGGCTTGGAAAGAACCTTCAAGAACACTGAATTCCAACCCCTCTGCCATGGACAGGGACACTTTCCCCTAGACTAGGTTACTCAAAGCCTCATCCAACCTCATCCTGAACACTTCCAGGGATGGGACATCCTTGATTTCACCCATTTGCACAACCACCTATTGAGCCTGATCAGCGGGAAAACCTCCAGGCCACAGGGAGAGGAGGCAGGAAGGAGAAGATGGGAGCAAAGATGGGAACAACAAAACAGTGGCTGAACCACGGGGTTTCTTGGCACAGAGCCACCAATCAGGACCTCTACCACATACCAGGCAACCAGTCCAGGGTGCAAAAGTTCTTGTTCCAAGCAGAAAACAATCACCCAAAATTGTGATTCAAACCCCTCGACAGCTCCAGAGCACTGTACAAGTTTGAGGTGAGCAGTCGGGACTGGGGAACAGGGTTTGCATAATTTGCCTTTCATTAGACTTTCCCAGGAGGCAGCAGAGGTAGCAAATCAGCTTTAAAATGTTGTGCAAATCAGCTTTTAAAATATTGCACAAACAGCTTGGCAGCTCCCCTCGCCAGAGCTTGCCGGATCAGCTCTAAGTTTTGGAACATTGTCTGAGAAAAATCTGCTGACATCAGGATCTGGGGCTTTTCAGCTGCTCGAGATTGTAAATGTTGGCTGCAAACACTTGCAGGCATGCACACACACCCCCCAAAATCCCAAAAAATGGGGGAAGTGGAGGCTTAACAGCAGCATTTGCACAACCAATCTGCTGGGGGGTTGGAATCCATCCTTGAAAACTGAACCGTGGCCTTGGTGCCAAGAAATTTGCTGCTCAGCTCTTAGCTCCCATTCTTTGGTGCCATGAGGATGCAGGGATGAAAGACTGAAAGGAATCCCAGCATCCTGCACTCCCAGAGGGACAACAGGCAGCTCAAGAAGCTGTTGAGCCTTGGGAGGAAGAGTGTGGAGCAGCCAGAGCTCCCAGGGCAGGAATACCTGGTCTAGGGGGTTGGAATGAGACGATCTTTAGGATCCCTTCCAACCCAAACCATTCTCTAGGATGAGGCAGAGCTGATGATGCTGAACTGGGCTGCTTTGCCTCCAGTTCAGAAATGCCATCCAAACTTCTCAGTCCATGTTCAGCACTGGGCAAACCTTCATCTCTGTCCCACCAGGCACTTCCCAGTGCCAGCTCTGACAGATTCCTGTACCCCCCCTGAATGGCATCCCTGTCCCTCAGCCACTCACAAACTGGATTTTGCTCTTTTCATGCTCAGACTGCAGCTAATTAAATCCAGGTCTGAGCATGGCAGGGAAACATCTCCATGTTCCTGGACACAACCCTTTCCCTGCTTTTGGAAAGGCAAAAGTAATAGGATGGAGTGCAGAGCAAAAGGGGCAATGGTTCCAGCTCCTGCCTTTACTTGCCAAAAATTGGGTTGTTGTACAAGTGCTTTAATTCCATTCCAGCATGGAGAAACAACAGAATCAGAGCAGGCCAGCTCCTGAATCTGCCCCCCAGTCCAACCCTCTGTGGTAACCCACACACTCTTTGCAAACAGAAAATATTATAAAACCCCCTTTTATTAATTTCTTAAAAGTCCACCTGCATCTCAACCATCTTCTAATGCTGGAGTAATTTTCACTAGAAGCCAGAGGGACCAGTTCTGCCCTGGGCTACAACACAGGTGTGATTCCACAAGCAGGGAGAACCTCTGGGTTCTTCAGCTTTGCTTTGGATCCACTCAGAGATGCCAAATTAATCCCAGACCCACAGGAACTGAGCTGAGTGTAAATATGTTGCCTGCCTCTGTGTGCATATGCTACTTAATGGAGCATAAAAGGACAAGAATGGAATCATTTTTCAGATGCTGCTGGTAATAATAATAAATAATAATAATAAATGCAGGGGCATGTGCCAAATGTCTGAGATCTCAAGGAGAGGAACTGACTGCAAGCAGAAGAGGAGCCAGGTAGGTGCTCAAACTGAGATGCAAAAGTCAGTGAAGTAAAACCACCATTAAATCAAACACTTTGTATCCTTGTCAGGTTCACTCAGGATTTAAGACCTCACTTTCAGAGTGGTTTTTTTTTTTCTTTCTGAGATGCACATTCTTTGACAACTACTCCCCATATGGGATTTATGGCCTCAACTCTTTGTGGTAACTTGGGATTGGTTTTTTTTTCCCTGCTGGCCACAAGCACATCACTCAAACCCTCCTGAACAGCACCAGTCATTGCTGGAATTCTGGCAAAAATCATTTTTCTATATCACAGCTGCACAATGTAAAGTTCATATCACCTGAACTTCACCTCCACAGGCCATATTTGCAACTGATTTTTTGCTACTCTCCTTATGGTGCATGATTTGGGGTGAGCCAAGCACTGCAAAGAGCCAAGCACAGCTGTGCTGAGCTCAGTCTGAAAACTTCCACAGTCCTGGGTCCCAGTTCATGCATCCTTTATGTGGAAAAATCCAAAACAGCACTAAAGGACAGCTCAGAGAGAAGCAGTGCATGTATGAAGGAAGAAGCACTCCCCACCAGGGCGAAGAAAATACTGAGTGGAGAGAGCAAGAACTGACACATCACTGCTAAAATTGTGATGATTTCACCCAAAAAAGCAAACAGACCTGTGAGAGTAAAGAGAAACCCAGAGAACTCACCCATCATTTTCATCCCACAGGATGCAGGTCTGGTTGGTGGTTCCCTGCCAGGAGACAAGAAAGGGGAAATAGAAACAAATCAGTGTCACGCTGTTTGTGGAGTGTCTGCAGTGGAATGAAGAATGTGGGGCCTGTAAATCTCCTTCCACTGCCCTAAGGATGGGGTGTCTGGGATACACCAGAGGAACTGTCATGGATCTCAAACCCTTTGAGTGGTTTTTGCCACCCTGGGATTGAAAAGGCAGAATAAATCCTGCCTTGGTTTGCTCTGCATCATGAGCACTGCAGAGGGATTTGACTCTGCCTCTCTCCTGACTCAACCCACAGATATTCTTCCTTATCCCTCTTGTCTCACAGAATCCTTTTGCTGCTCCCTTCTGGAAAGTGGATCAAATACACTTTTTGTGGGACAAAAGCACAGCCCTGCAGGAGGGGGTCAGGTGTGTTTAAAGCCTCCTGGAAGAGCTTTGCCTCTGACTACAGCTGTCTGAGACAGCTTTGGAAAATCCCTCCAGGAGAGTCCAAAGACACAACAGATCTTAATATTCATGTTGTAGAGCCTCAGGAGGGCATCTAATCTCCACAAGGATGGACCTTGGGGTATGTAAATGTCCATCCCATAAATCTGCTTAGGGTTGAGTGGAGGAACCTGGAGGGAATTTTTGCCCGCCTTGGAAAGCATTGGGACTACAGTAATATTCCAGAATTAATGGGAACAACGTTTTCCCCTGCCTTTCCCTCCTCAAGGAAGACCATTGTTATATCAAGTTATTTTAATGAGTGCACAATTATTCCTGTGTGATGATGCCCACAATGAAATGGTGTGAACTGGGGACAAGCATGGCCATGTTCCCTGTGCCAGCAGTGTCACCCTCCTGCTGCTCTAGAAATAAAGTTTGTTTTTTTTTTTTTTTTTGAGAAGATTGAAGGGTCCTGCACCAGCAAAAAGATGTCAGGAGCCCATCAAAACCACCTCATCCCTGCAGCAACACATTCCTGCCCTGCAGAAGCAAACACAGCCATGGGATGAGGCAGGTTCCCAGGAACCACTTACATTGTACAGGTGGGAGAATTCGATTTCCAGAGGGGTGAGGAGAGACCGAGGGAATGGCTTCACAGTCACAGAGATGACTTTGGAGTTCAGAACAGTGCTGTTCCTGGGGAGGAGAGGGGAAAAGAGGAAAAGAGAGCTTTTAGAGGGATTTTTGTGGAGCAGGGAATCCCATGGCAACCATCACTGGTGGTGCAAGGTTTAGAGTACACAGTGCAAAAGGGGTTGACCCCATTATTTTAAAATAATCCCAAAGATATTTGCTGCTGATGGACCCCATCCTCTGCCCTCTGGGCTCCCCTCACAGCCAATCCACATGTGTGCCTCCAAAATCAAACCATTTAATGAACCTTATCTACTGGCCTTAGAGTCTGTATCTATCCCAGAAATAAAATATTCCTGGGCTCATTTTCTGTCCCTGCCATGAGGAAACAGATCTCATTTGGACTAGAGTGAGCCTTGTAGATCCCTTCCAACTCAGAATATTCCATGATTTCATCTGTTTTCCACAAAAAAAAAAATCTTGTTTTGTCTCTCCAAGGCTGGCTTAGCCTGCACTGCAGGGAGGCTGAGGCATGGTTGCTTATCCGTGGGGCAGCACACGATCCTGGCTGGAGGCACTGGTGTGTATCTTCATTCACTGAGGACCAAA
Organism: Camarhynchus parvulus; assembly: GCF_901933205.1. Taxonomy (NCBI): domain Eukaryota; kingdom Metazoa; phylum Chordata; class Aves; order Passeriformes; family Thraupidae; genus Camarhynchus; species Camarhynchus parvulus. The sequence goes on along the minus strand of NC_044572.1, from coordinate 149,505,476 downwards.
AGCAAATGGAAACAGGCCAAACCTTTCATGTAGATGCCTAAATGTCTGTGCCCAGACAAATATTGTAATAGATCTGGCAGCCCTGGGAGATTTGGCTCTTGGGAGGGGCAACATGTGAGGAGGTACCTCCCCTTCCTGGACAGCCAAATTCTTTGTAGGCACTTCTCTGGATGCTGAACATGTAAAAATACAGATTTTCCTCATTTTTATGCAGTTTATTGGTGTTTAAATAAGCAAAAGGTCCCCACAAGCAGCAGCTGGAAGTGCTGCCATGAAGGAATTGGTAGTGGAAGTGGTAGATCCAGATCAGGCTGCTCCCAGCCGCTGTTACATCCATGCACAAAGGAAATCCTTCCTTGTCCAAATCTTCACCAAATCTGCAGGTACTGCAAAAATCTCTCACTTTTCTCTCTGAATTTTATCTTTCTTTTTTAAAAAATAATTAGGTGGGAGAGATTTGCACTTGACAGCAGCTAAAAAATATGATTTAAAGAAAAAAAAAAAAGAGGAAAAAAAATATTTGGAAATGTCCATGAATGTGTAAGTGGATGCTCAAAAAGCTACTGTTCCACCAACACTAGAGGGAACAACAACATTGATTTAACAGGGAAAGAAAAAAAATAAAAAATATATCTTTTCTTTTAAAAGAAAGGAAAAACTAAATGAGAAGAAGAAGAAAAAAAATAATGAAGCGACAAAGCCCAACTATCACCCTGCAGAGGAAAAGTGAAGGAGTAAATCAATGGGAGCAGGCAGCTGTAAGAAGCTAAAAATGGGATCTGCTGAAAGGTAACCACCAGTGCATGTCTTCATTAGAGGCTGTGTCTGCCAGGGTCAGCCCTCGGGTCAGTGCTGCTGAATATTTGCATGAGCAGCAGGGATGACACCAAAACCTCCTTGTGGAGGCTGAGGAGCAGGTGAGAATCGATGTAGCCAACACAGACAGAAAGAGAATTTGATTTTTCAGCATGGCAAGTTGTTGGGACACAGAAGTCACTGGTGTGCAGGCCGTGAAGGGTGATCAGTGGCCAAGAAGCGGCAGCTGAACCAGAAGTTGAAGGAGGCTTATAAAGAAATGGAGATCAATTTTTTACATGGGTAAATAATGATAGCACAAGGGGGAATGGTTTTAAACTACAAGAGGAGAGGTTTGGATTAAATGTTGGGAAGAAATTCTTTGCTCAGAGGGTGGTGAGGCCCTGGCACAGATTCCCAGAGAAGCTGTGGCTGCTCCATCCCTGGAAGTGTCCAAGGCAAGGTTGGATGGGGCTTGGAGCAGCCTGGGATAGTGGAAGGTGTCCCTGCCTATGGCAAGGGGTTGGAATGGGATAATCTTGAAAATCCCTTCCACTGAGATGAAGCAAAGAACTTCTGTCTGTACCCTCCTTGTCTGGATTCCACTGTGCCGTTGGGTTCAATTTCACTTTGAGAGGGGGAAACAGCAAAGGGAGTTAAAACAGAGACACAAAATCAATCCAGGTGCAGGAAAACAAACGAAGTTTCTCAGCTTGAAGGCTTGTCTGATAGTTCCTGGCACGTGGGACGCTTTTCAGTCACCCACCCGAAGGCCAAGTGCCTGGAAGTGAGAACCAGACAAATTCAGCCTTAAAAAGAGAGGCAGGCTCCTGGCAGAGAAGGTAATTAAGCAGTTGAGCAGCTTGTCGGGGGCGGAGGAGGACTCAGTGTCACGGGGAATCTTTCAGGAGGAAGATGAGTCGCTTTTCCTACAAGCACGTTGCAGCCCAGCTTCTGGGAAGGAAACAAACACGGGGAGATCAGCTTGAGCAGGAATTCAGAGGAGCTCAGAGGGCTCCTGAGTGGCCACCAAGGGTGTGCAAAGGGCTGTGAGCACAGTGCTGGCTACACACGGAGAACCAGGCTGGTGGCTCTCCGTTGTCCGTGTCCTCTGCAGCAGAGTCCAGCTGGGACCAAGCGCCTCTCTCACCTCCCCGGCTTGGAAAATCAGGTTTTGTGTGCAGCCCATCTCAATTGTCACAGCTGCCAAGATCTGCTGGGCTCTCTGGATCCAAGGGGACAGAGTAATGTGTGACTCAGAGATGGAATTGCTGCTTGGGGGGAGGTAAATTGGGACAATTAGGAACAGCTCAGCTGGTGCTGTTTGTTGAGTTAAATCTACTTTTGTTTTTCTTTTTTTTTTCCTTCTTGGAAGAATTGCTCTGCATTGAATCAGAGTGGTCCAATCTAGGGTCTGTATTTCTTATGTGTACTCAGGAATAGCTGCTCTCCTTAGTGGTCAGAAATATTTTTTACCCACAGACAGCTATGCGGTTACTTAACAACATTCTCCTTTTTAATACTGTGTCCATTTGTGCAGTGCTGAAGTAAGAGGTGTTTTACTGCTGTTGCTGCTTTCATTTATCTTTTTTTCTTTTCCTTTGACTCTCCACAGGTGATTCAAGATTCGAGATTTTTTTAAAGAGGGACTGTCCTTTAATTAAGGAACATCTTAAATCAGCTCTCCCCTGGGAACGCTGTTCGGAGGCTGTGGCTGCCGCAGCTGCTGGTTATCAGAGCTCATTCCCTGCTTGGCCAGAGGAAGCTGAAATACCACTGGATCATTTGAGCCAATGATGTTTATTGCCCTTCTGATCTAATTCCCACTGCTGTAATGGAAGATATTACAGAATACAGTTGGCTGACTTGCTAATTCCTCTCTGCACTCACTTGGAGCTCTTTTGCCATTGCCAGTGCTAAATCTGGAGGTATTTAAATGATTATCGGTGAGGAGAGATGCCCTGGTGTTTATGGTAAATGGGCTCAGGCTAATCAGTGCAGAACAGATTTAGAAGGTGCCTTAGGACGCTTAATTTACTGCCTCAGTACCAGTCATTGGGGAGAAAAAAAAAAAAGAGCGAGAGGAAAAGGAAGAGGAACGAAGAAAAGGGAAAGGAGCGCTGAACACAAAAGCTTTGGTGCCTGAGGCAGACATGTGCAGCCAGGCGTGCTCTGCTCCCCTCTCTCCTCCCCTGCCTGATTTCTCTGAGCTGCTGTGCCGTGCTGCTCTCCAGGGCTCAGTGTGGCTGGCACCTCCCCGGCAGCTCGGGAAGATCGGGGCAGCTGAGCATCCCCCATCTGTCAGGGCTGCCAAAATCCCCCATGACCAGGAGGGCAGGGTGAGGTTTCACTCCTGGAGGGTGAAGGGTGGCAAGGAAGAGGGAAACAGCAGCACTGAGCTTCCTCCCCTCGTGTCTAGGGTGCTGCATGTGGATGGGGAAAACATTCCTGCTCCTCCAGCACACAAATGAGCCTGGCCCCACCTGAACGCAGTGTCAAAATATTCACACTGCATCTGTCTCGTTGTAGCCAGTGATCTCTGCTTTTCCCTGGAGGACCAGTGCTCTGCAGCAGAGGGCTCATCCTGGTGATTCCCCAGCTGCTCCCCATGCCCAGGCAGCCCCTCTTACCTCTGCAGGGAGAGGATGTTGCCCACGTTCCGGTAGAGCACGGTCCCAACCACGAAGACAGAGGAGTCGTCTGACACTGCAGGACACCAGAGGAGAGGCAAGAAGACAACAGCACTGAGACAATCAGGGTGGCAGCTGTCCCCATGGGACACCCCAGGGCAGGATTTGGCCTCTGGAGGAGCATGGCCAGTGGTGGAGGGCTCTCTGTTGGTCAGTGCCAACATCACTGCAGCAGCCTGCTGTCACTGCAGGGAGGGCTCAGCGCCTTTGGGGTGACCCAGCATCCCAGATTTCTGCCTTTACCAAGGCTCACCCCTTCCAAATGGTGCTCCCCCATTCAGAAACCCCCAAATTCTTCTGACAGCACCACAGCAGACAAATCTGCAGGGGGGAAAGGTCTCTTGCAAGCCACCTGGAGGCCTTTGGAGCCGTCCACAGCTATCAGGCCATCAGAGAGCAGAGCTGAGCTGGGGCTGACAAGGCCAGAGGGAAGGGGAGAGGTCCCACTGCGCCTGCTCTGACCCCAAAACTCATGTGCTGCCTCTGGGGGCTGCAGCAGATCCAGATGAGCCTCTGAATCATCTGTATGACCTCTGGGCACATCAATTGACCTCCTCCTTCTCCTCTTATTTATCCTCCTCCTCCACTACCTCACGGTGCCCCAGCTGCAAAAACCCAGAACTTCCTCTAATAAACCATGAGCAGCAGAGACAGCCCTGGGGCTGGATTTTCAGGGGGAGGAAAAGCAAGTGGCTGTGTGGAAAGCAATGCTGAAGAAGCCTGGGAAAGCACCAGGTGGGGCTTCTCTGATACCTTGTACTGAGGCTGAGCCGAGTGTGTCTGCTCCATCACTGGAGGACAGCTCCATCACAGGCACAGCTCTGCATGTCCATCTTTCTCATCATCAAATTGGGATATCTGGTGAGCACATAACTGGGAGGGACTGACAGACAGGCTTGCAGAGCAACTTTGTCACCCAACTGCATAAATCACTGTTGGCCCATCGAAATCAACTGTTCTAAGTCAGCTCCCAGCAGTGAGGGGGTTTGGATTTGGTCTCATGAAGCTGCCTGTCTCCATCACTTTGCTCAGGATAGCTACTCCTGTTCCCAGAGAAAAGTGAGATCAAAACTAATAGAGGTGGATTTCTGCTGGAATCACTGAGTAACCCCTCCAAAGCTACACCACCAGCATGAGATACTGAATAAAACAGAGGCAGAAGAGCCCTGGGTGGCACTTAGGAAACCATGGAGAGGTGAGCACTGATTGGGAATTGTTTCCTCAGGGTGGATGTCATGTTTTGTTTGCTCAGTCACTACAGCTCAGGGGGCCTGGGGCAGCTCTGTGTGAGGATGCTTCCAACAGAAATCTAGAAAACAGCTCCATGGGGAGCTGGATACTTTTGGGACAGCCCTCAGCCTCAGAGCAGGATCATCTCGGTCTAGGTCTGGTGCAGCAATTTGTCCAACAGGTGAGTAAAGATTTCAAAAGGTGAAGCCACCACAGCTTCCACAAACAAACTGGGACAATGCTCCCAACGTGCTCCAGCTTCTCCCAAGGAGATCACACTGTCTGCAAGGCACAACAAACCACAAGGAGTGCTTGACAAGGTCCTTGCTCTGCCAGTGACTCACTGTTTACCCTTGGGGGTGCCACTTAACTGTTCTTGGCCTCAGATTTTCCAAGCTGAAGTGGTGGCTGATGCCATCCCCAGCAGGGAGGCCCATGACAAAAGGTCCTGGTGTGACAACTCGAGGCCAAAGGTCTTTGGTAGCAACAACTCAATCTCCAGCCTCTGTCCCAAGGAAGGCGGACCCAGCAGCTCTCAAAGCCATGAGTGCCAAAAGCAAATCCCATCATCAATCAGCTCAATTTAGGGTCCTGCTTTTGAGAGCTCAGGGCTCAATCCTGACAAATGTCATCTTTGCCTAAAGATGAGCACCTTGAGTGTGCTGGTTCCTGGGACTCTCATCCATCAGACCATCCCAGAAACCTGCAGTTTGTTTGTTTGTTTGGGTTGTTTTTAATAAATAGTTTTGGGTTATCCTAGCATGCAATGAGAGATTTCCAGATCTGGCAGTGAGGCCGGCTTGGTTGAGGCACCACCTCCACACTGGGGCTCCTATCCATGCCCTGATGTGGAGCCTTAGTGATAAATGCCTCTGAATTTCATTTCTGGGGGCAGAATATTTCACACAAGGGCCATGAACCCCCAGATCTATCAAAACCTGTCCAAGCAGCAGACTCAGCTGCTTGGCCTGACCTGTTGGCTCCCAGCTACATATCCTCAGATGGCTCCATCACCTCTGGATCCAGGCTTGGAGGGCACCTAAAGCATTGTTTGCCAATTTTTCCTGCTTCTTTAGGGAAAAATAAACATCCACACCCAGGCACTAAACCTGCCCCTAAACTTTTGTGAGGAGTTTAGTTCAAACTCTTAGCCAGGTCATATTTGAAAACCTTATTTGCACTCATCAATGCTTCGATGCCCAAACTTTTGTGAGCAAATCCAACTGATCTGCAAGAGGATTTGAAGACCAAGCAAACAGAAGGGATCACTCTTAGAAAATGAAGGAAAAAAATTGTGCTGGCTGTGCTGCCTACCTGAAAGCCCTGAAGACAGGATGCTCTTGGAGACAGTGACCTTGTCCTCTGAGTTCTTGGCCCAGTCCACCATTCCCCTCCAGCCTTTCATGGGGAAGGTGATGTCAGTTGCTGCGTTTGCAGGCAGTTTGTGAATACCAAGGACTGGGGAGAAGCAAGAAATGAAACCAGTGAGTGAAACCAGCT